>NC_045616.1:129430962-129733992 GCF_009829155.1 Mustela erminea
TCTCAGTGGCAGCTGTAATGGCATCATAAAATGATCGTGGCTTATCCTAATTTATCCTAATTTAGAGCTATCTGGCTTAGTGAATTAAGGTATGGCTAAGAATGTGAGCAGTAAAAGCGCTAGCCAATTTATTTAAGATACTCCATTTACTGTGTTACTTTTAAAACGTTCTAATATAGAGTACAAAATGGGAACCTTTCAGTCACCCATGATTGACCCACCTGCTAGTGGATGAAGAAACCAACCTAGACTCAGAGTTGCAAGGTTATGAGCCCAGAAAAGGCTAGAGCCACAATCCCTCACCCTGGCCCATTTAGTGTCCGTACAATTTTAGGTGCTTTGTTTTCCCTCCAGATGCTGTAATGGAGGATTTCGCTTTTTAAATATTTACCTCCGTATACAAACTATAGCCTCCCCTCCACCCCCCTCTGGGGCAACTTCTTTTTTTTTTTTTAAGATTTTATTTATTTATCAGAGAGAGAGGGAGAGAGAGAGAGAGAGCACAGGCAGACAGAATAGCAGGCAGAGGCAGAGGGAGAAGCAGGCTCCCTGCCGAGCAAGGAGCCCGATGTGGGACTCGATCCCAGGACGCTGGGATCATGACCTGAGCCGAAGGCAGCTGCTTAACCAACTGAGCCACCCAGGCGTCCCTGGGGCAACTTCTTTTTACATCTGCATCCCTGTCTCCTTCCTCCCCTCTTTCTACTTCGGTTTCTTGGAGAATACATGGGGCAGGTCCTGCCAACACTTGAACGCCTGAGCGGATCTCCTGCCTGAGCACCCGTTTTGACTCCTGGGGGCTGTAGCAATAACCCTCTCTCACGGGGTCCTGATGAGGATGAAGGGAGTTAGCCAAAGGAGATACCTCAGGCAGAATGCAGGTGGTCTGACCCCAAAAGCCACTCCTTACCCTGACTACAGAATTTACATAATCATTGAAACTTGATGCAAGTTAGTTGCTTCTTATACGAAATATCCTATATTACTGGGTGGATGATACGCTCAGAGAGGAGCTGTATTGTACGTAGTATCCCTCGCCTGTCAACGGTGTTTTGTATACGGGAGATCAAGAAATGAATGGATAGACGGATAGATGAATGAGTAAGTCGTCTCGCACCTAAGCCTCGTCATCACTGCAACTGGAACCCAGAAGGCACTCTGCGTATTTGCTGGTGCTTCTGTTTCAGGAAGCAAGCTGTAGAGATGGACTGTGTTTATGCTGACCGAGACAAAGATGCTTCCTTCCGGAGCTCACAGGGGGCCCGAATACCGGGGATGCTCTGGGGTTTTTGAGCCAAATAGCAAGTATATGCTTTAACCCTCTTTTCACACTTTCTTCTCAATGAATTAGCTGCTGATCTCACTTAAAAACGTGAACAAAAACAACTCCCTGAATAACAAGCCGAACCGGGTTTTACCTGGCTCCAAATATCTACTTTTATCTACCTTACAAATTGAAGACATTTTTAAAAAAAAAATTTCACCATTTCACATGTGCAATGCCAACTCCTATTCATTTGATTTTCTTTCCTCTTCATTTTACCAAAGGTAAATCGCCGGGTTGTGCATACGGCAGAGAAAAAGTGTCAAGGATTGCTTTTCTCCCCGACAACACAAATTTGAGATTTATGTGTGTTTGTTTTCCTTCACTCTATGGCATGCCTTCTACTGGGCGTCCTTTCTGCTGCCATTCGGGATGGTCCCGAGCTACCCTCTGACCCAGCATTTGGTTAATTTGGCTTTGCGGTCCCTTCTGTTAGAATCCTGCACATGGCAAAATGCCTCATGGCAAGAAACAAAACAACAGCAGCAGCAGCAACCACAACAATGCATAACAGTAATGCCATTCCTTCCGAAGGGCAACAGAGAGGATTTTTGGATTATCCACTATTCAAGATAATCTGCACTCCTGATCTCCCCCATTATTAGCGTGCATAATTGAGAATTCCCTGCATGTAACCTGACTTCCTTGCGAGAGAGCCATAAAAATCTCTGGCCCTCAGAGCAGTTTCAATGAATGAAATTAATTAAGAAAAAGAATTTGAGGTCCTGAGATGGGAATCATGGCAAAGCACTTTTAAATTATAGTGTCACGACTGGATATTGGAGTAAATTCTTTGATCTCCTTTCTCGTTAACAAGATGATATGATATTTTAAAGGCAATCATTCCATTTTGAAGGTTTGCTGACATCACCAACCATCAGAGCACAGTATGGAAATAAGATACCCACTTCTCTCTGCTTCCTCTTACTGATTTCATGCAGTGACCTTGCAGTTATTAAATATAGGCCAACTTGCACTCTCAGACCTCAGGCAACCTCTTTTTTAAGTGATTGCTTACTCCCCAACATTTCTACTAAAATTTGATGCTTGAAGATCACTTAATGGAGGTAATCAATTTATCCCTGTCCCTTGGGTGGTCCCCCAGGGCAGTTTTTGCTGTTTCAATACAATTACAAAATGCTTCCAGGCTCTGTGAACTTGGTTATACAAGAAGGTTATGGCAACAAAGACTGTTTTCTTTGGAAAATTGTTACAAAGTGCTGACCTTCCTAAAGTATATAGCATTCTGAAAAGTCTGAAAGCTCAGATGCTTAACACTGTGAGAGTCAGCGCCAAATTCTAGAACCAGAGGCATGAGTTAAAGTGCAGGACGCACTGAACCAAAACAAGAAGGAAGAGAACTTTCTTTCAGGAACATTTATTTCATGTCCTGTAGCCTGGATTCAAACAAAATTCCTTTGTTGACTCTCAAGTATGCTTAAGAGAATCTGACCTAGGAACGGCTTTGGGTCTCGTACATGGATCAGAGAGTTGTAGTGAAGCCAGGATGATCTCGCAGGATTGTAGTGAGAAGCAGGATCCCAGTTAACGACTAGCTGCCTTCGTGTTGAATACCAAGAGCTTGATTCAAACAGCTAAGTATACAATCCAGGCAAGACAACAAATAAATAAGATAAAAAGCACTGCTTATGGTCTCAGGATATGTACATGTTCATTACAGGGCATCCACATGGAAGTCACATGTTATTTACTGAGAAAGGCATATTTCCTAACTTTGCAGACATATGTGAGGTAGGGTGTTCCGTGGGGATGAGGAGGGGCTGAGAGGGGCGGGAGGTGGGTGAGAGTCCCCCTCCACTCACAGAAGCAATTACTGTGACAGCAACTGTCTCCCCGTTATTCCCTTTTGCAAAGGCCAAATACTATGGGATGCAATGAACACTGTTCAAATCCACAGGGATCTTCCATTTCCATTCAGGGGATCGAGTTCTATTCTGTCACACGAGGAGGACACATAAACGAGTAAGACCATAGGCCTTTCCTTGAGACCTGAGGGTCTCCTAAAGCACCTTTTCAGAAGCCAGTGGCCTCCCATCCAAGTACTAACCAGGTACTTAACCTGGTAACTAACCCTGCTTAGCTTCCAAGCTCAGACCAGATGGGGCGCATTCAGGGTGGTATGACTCCAAAAAAGACATCCAAGTGACCAATAGACACATGAAAAAGTGCTCAACATCACTTGGCATCAGGGAAATACAAATCAAAATCACAATGAGATACCACCTCACACGAGTCAGAATGACTAAAATTAAGAAGTCAGGAAATGAAAGATGTTTGCAAGGGTGTGGAAAAAGAGGAACACCCCTACACTGTCGGTGGGAATGCAAGCTGGTGCAGCCACTCTGGAAAACAGTATGGAGTTTCCTCAAAAAGTTGAAAATAGAGCTACCCTATAACCCAGCAATTGCACTACTGGGTATGTACCCTAGAGATACAAATGTAGTGACCTAAAGGGGCATATGGACCCCAAAGTTTATGGCAGCAATGTCCACAATAACCAAACTATGGAAAGAGCCCAGATGTCCATCAGCAGATGAATGGATGAAGAAGATGTGGTATACACACACACACACACACACACACACACACACACACACAAATGGAATACTACTCAGCCATCAAAAAAATGAAATCTTGCCATATGCAACAATGTGGATGGAACTGGAGGGTATTATGTTAAGCAAAGTAAATCCATCAGAGAAAGACAATTATATGATCTCACTCATATGTGGAATTTAAGAAACAAGACAGAGGCTCATAGTGGAAGACAGGGAAAAAAATGAAACAAGACAAAAATGAGACAGGGAGACAAACTGTAAGACTCTTAAACTGAGGGCTGCTGGAGTGGAGGGGAGTGGGAGAGATAGTGTGGCTCGGTGATGGACATTGGGAAGGTAAGTGATGTGGTGTGTGCTCTGTGTTGTGTAAGACTGGTGAATCACAGATCCCTGTAACAAATAATACATTATATGTTAACAATAAAAAAAGAAATTAAACACATAATAAGGACAATAACAAAAGAAACCAGTGGCCTGAGTGATACTGCAAACAACAGCTTTAAGACTAGAAAGTCAATATAGCATGGCGATTTTGTTATACAAGGATTTTGCCAAAATTTTAAAATCGCATTTATAGTAATTTAATAAGTGGTTATGGTATAACCATAGGACTAGAACTGCATTCAGTTAATGTTCCACAATTTACTTAACCACTGCCTTTTAATATGCATTTACCTTAATTTCTTTCTTACTTTCTCATATTTTATTATGTACAATGTGATTGCATCATCTTCTATTGATCATTCTTCTTGTGTGCATTGTTTGTAGGGCAAGTCCCTAGGTCAGGATTACAGAGGCAATATATGGCAAAATATATGCTATAATTCCTGCATATATTTATTCAGTCCAGTGTTAAAAAATAATGGAAAGATTAGCATTCCTGTCATTTTCCTTGAGTACAATTTCTACCTACTGAAAAACAAAGTGAAGATCAGTAAGAGAGCATTATATAGTGTTAATAATTCTAGTGATAATCCTCTACCCTGCAAGAGAGGCCAAGCTCTCAAGGTACTTGGAGAATTGCAAAATAATTCAACTGTTAGACTTGTGAAGGGATCACAAGAAGGCTGGAAACAAATAAATACCATCCTGTGGCCACAAGGTGAGAGATTTTCACTTCTTTTCCATGGAAATCAAATAATTTGGTACTGAAGCAAGGCACGATGTTAGAACATTCATATTAATTTTACTGCATATATATGCAAATATGATATTATATATATATATACAGATTACATGGTGATAGATATAGTATTATGTGAAATATAGACTATTATATATTATTATTATTATTATCATCATCATCATCATGTAATGGTAGGCCCAGGATCTGCTGGTATGTCCCACAACATAGGGTCTGTCACAGCTCTGCTCCAGACTGGGGTGGGCTGCTGGTGTTCTTTAAGATCTAAGCTCAAGGGCCTCCCCTACAGGGACATGTCAGTTTTTTGGCAGGGGGAAAGAGCAAGAATGCTGATGGACACAGCCAGGGCTTCCTGAACATCTGCTCAGATGGGACATGGGTCCCCTGTCAGTGGGCAAGAAGGATAATGCTGGCACAGGGGACAGTCAAGTGCTATTAGGATATATAACCTTCCTGCAGCAAGCACAATCCAATGTTTGGAAACAAAAATGTAATCCAGCACACTTCATTAATTTAATTCTCTCTCTCTCTCTCTTTTATAAAATATATATATATTATATATATATATATTTTAAAGATTTTATTCAATTGAGATAGAGAGTGCATGAGCTGGGGGGAGGGGCAGAAGAAGAAGGAAAAGCAGACTCCCCACTGAGCAGGGAGCCGGACGTGAGCAGGGTTCGATCCCAGCACCCCAAGATCAAGACCTAAGCCGAAGGCAGGTGCTTAACTGACTGAGCCACCCAGGTGCCCGAACAAATATATTCTGAGTACATCCTATGTGGTAGGCATTTCACAGAGATTCAGGAATTTAACTTTGATCTCAAGAGATAAGGCTCTTACTCCAGGGATCTTACACTCTAGAATGGTAAGTATATGTAAAATCAGTAAATTCTGTAAATAGCTGTATAATTATAACCACAATTCATGCTAAAATACAGTAAAGAAAATTAGAGAGGGCATGGGTTTTTGGTTTGAAAACATTTAAAAAAAACTATCCATTAGGAGAGCTAAGAGACTGAGTCTATCTGATCTTACAGACAAAAACAAGTACAAATAAAGATGGAAGACATCCTGGGAAATAATATTGGGTCAGTATAAGGAGGAACTGTTGAACAATTCTAAAGGGGGAATGGGATGCTTAAAGGGGTAGTGAGTTCCCTATCACTTTAAATAATTGATGTCTTCTTAATGACATCCCATAGGAAACTCACGCTGGGGCAAACAACTGAAATAGTATTTTAAAAATCTTTTAACACCTTAAGGGTTATATATAAATGTGCAGCTTTTAAGTAAATAAAATAATTTCAAATTGAGTTCACCATTTAAAAAAAAGTAAAACCATATAGTGTCTTAGAGTTTCCAGGTTAAAAACGAAGCTACCTGTTTTTCTTGTATCGAAAACTATCTGGGGGAAAAAAAAAAGAAAAAAAAAAAAAACCTGTCTGGAGGAAAACTACTGGATTTCATTTTCAAATGAACATTGAATTTAATATTTTTCTATTTTCAGAGGGTTCTAATCATTTCTGTACCTTTCTATCAAATAAGGACATGTGAAACAGTTTAGGAAACACAAGTAGTGTTTTTGAATAAAATATGTTTATAATTTGATGTTTTAAATGATGTCCATTAAACTTGCCAAGTAAAACTCTTCAGAATTTTTTTTTCTTATAATGAAGAGGACCTTGAGAATCTGACTGACCCCAATTTCCTGTAGTAAATAAACATGTCCACACTTGAACTTTCTTTTTTTTTTTTTTTTAAAGATTTTTTTTTTTATTTATTTGACAGAGAGAGATCACAAGTAGATGGAGAGGCAGGCAGCAGAGAGAGAGAGAGAGGGAAGCAGGCTCACTGCTGAGCAGAAAGCCCGATGCGGGACTCGATCCCAGGACCCTGAGATCATGACCTGAGCCGAAGGCAGCAGCTTAACCCACTGAGCCACCCAGGCGCCCTCACACTTGAACTTTCGAATGTGTAATGTAGGAGTCAAACTCCATGTAAGTTTATTGCACGGAAACTATTAAATGAGCCAAATAATGTGGCCATTTTGTGATACAAGGTTACTTTTGCAGTGATCATGCAAGACCTATAATGCATATTTAATTTGTGATCTATTGATTTTGTTTTAAAAAGATCATCCAAGACAGAGTAGATCAAGAAATTAGCCTGGATCTAGTACAGTAAAAAGAATATAGAGATACAGGGGAGAAAAATGAAGTTTCAATTTTTTGCTCCTTTACTTGCTGCTTATGACCTAACGGGCAAGTTGTAGAAATTCTCATACACTACACCTGAGTTAGAGGGAGATTTCTACTTGCTTGCCCTTTTTGGACTTAGAAATTTCAAACACCTCTTAAAATTACTAAGTAAGTAAGTAAAAGTTCAAAAGGAGTACTTCATAAGGTCAACATTATAAAATGAAAAATGACACAACTGAACTTCAAGTGTATTTTCTTATGTTTCTGTGCTTTTGAAGAAAGTTCCTGGTGAGTTACAAAAGTACTGTGCAAAAGTACTCTGCAAATTGGAAATCACCTTGCAAATATTAGCTATTATTGCTACTACTATACTTCCTGTTTAGGGTCTATACTAATGAGACATACCCAAATATTTTAATGCCTTGCTATTATGTGAACATTTACTGGTACAGTCTCAATTTCAGATTTTAAATAAATGAGTTCATATATATGAACTGAAACACAGAAAACACTGTCAAGCATTTTTCATTAACTAAATAATATCCTTCTATGCCTTCCAAGCAACGAAATTCATCTACCCCATTAAAGAGAAAGGTAAGAAATTGAACAAAAATGTCCTATACATTTCTATTCTCAATCCTCTCCTCTGTCACTAGGATGCAAGCTGCTATCATACACCCATCATTACCTGAGTGATCTGACTTCGATTTAGTTTTGGAGTGTGGCAGGCATGGAATTAAACCTATCTTGGCTATACATTGGTTGTGTGATCTACACAGATTACTTAATCTTCCTGAATTCCAGTTTATTAACCTATAAAATAGAGCAAGAACACTGAATTCTTTTTTTTTTTAAAGATTTTATTTATTTATTTGACAGAGAGAAATCACAAGTAGATAGAGAGGCAGGCAGAGAGAGAGAGGGAAGCAGGCTCTCCGCTGAGCAGAGAGCCCGATGCGGGACTCGATCCCAGGACCCTGAGATCATGACCCGAACCGAAGGCAGCGGCTTAACCCACTGAGCCACCCAGGCGCCCCAAGAACACTGAATTCTTATGCTGTATTGGGAATCTGAATGAAAAAAGTGGGATTAGTAATAGGAATAGATTTTTAATATGGTGCTTGACATTGTCATTCATTACTCAGGAAGGCCATCTTTAGGTGTCGATATGACATTCTAACTGTTCTTTTTTTCTGACCAAAATTAGAATATCTTTTTAAAAATGGTGATGGTTTATAAACCTTCCTACCTCCCTAAAACAGAAGATAAGCAGATGTAACCACCAAGCTGCCCAGGGGATAATGCTGACAATTGAGAATCCATTTTTTTTACCTGGACAAATCAGTTCACTTACTACCTTAAAAAAAAAAAATTAGAAAAAGTAGCAGGAAGCCACTGACATATTATTCTAAATATAATTTCTAAAAATACATACATACATACATATATACAATATCTAGAATTATAATGGATCCCAGTTGAGTCATAGGCCTGAAATCTAAAGCCTAACAAATTTCATAAGACTTTGCACTTATTTAGTGAACACTGGCCTTTTTCTCTGAGGTGAAAAACAGGTGTTTAGACAATATCGCATAGATTCTAGGGCTGATATAATGTCATATAGAATGTATATATGGAAATAGTGTTAACTAGTTAAATTCATGGGGATTCTGAAAGCACTCTGCAAAGCAAAATACCAAATAGTATTGTTGTTCATTCCTCTTGCTCCTAAATTTTAAAGCAGGACTGAACTGAAGAGTCACCGGGAGAATTTTTGAACCTCTCCAGAGCCAGACCACACCCAAGAACACTGTGATCACACATCAGTGCTTTTTCAAGTTCCCAAATGCTTCCAGTGTGTATGTAAGGCTAAGAATCTCTGTCTTAAGGCAATTCAGTCCTTGTTTTTTCCTCCAACCTGTTTTATGATAAGCACATGAGGATAAAATTTGCGGGAAACCAAGGTAAAGCACTTTCCAAGAGGAAAAGTCCCCAACTGCGTATTTTAGACTCAGCCCTTTCAGAAAAGCGTATGTAAAATTCCAAAGACATTCCTTTTTTTGTTGTTTTTTTTTCAGGAAATAATCGGTGGATAGTAAGGTGGCTTCAACACAGATTACACATGATGTCAGCATCGCCCCATGTCACCACTTAAGAAGATGATGGAATCATCTGCTTCCATTTTTCCACTGATAAAAACCTCATGTCAGAAGTGGAGCCTGATGACTTGAGCCCCATTTAGCCATAAACATGGGAAATGACAGGCAATTCTGATGGATGTTTAAGAAAAGCCAAACCACTATGTGCAGCTTTCTTTGGCCTCAATGCAAACAAACAAGGATTCCTCTGTGCCCAGTTGGTATCTGATGGGCGCATCTTGGAACGCTCTCAGAATGTGTGCAGCTGCCACCCGTCAGCTCTGTCAGATGGAGCACAGTCCTAGCGAGGCCAAGGTTGTGGGTTTGGCCAGTTTGAATTGCTCTGTTCCATGGCCACAGACTTTACCACTAGCCTCAGCCAGCTGTCCACAAAATATGTGCCCTTGGCCACAAAGCAGAGTGGGTGAGAAAGTGTAGACAAACCAATTCAAATCTATCACCACAACTAGAAAAACAGCTCGGGGCCCCTGCCCAACTGAGTATGGATGTGTTGCGTCACCTTCATGCATGACGTACAGCAACCATGCTCCACCCGGATGTGAATTTTCTGGCAGCCATTTCAGTACTGTCTGTGGGCAGTTTATACCATATATGCACTGTATACGCTTTAAAAGTATGCTTATGAGCAGTAGTTATAATTATGTAGTAAATCTCACTGAAAACACAAATTTACAAGAACAGAAGGGTGACAGACAGACATGTCACCTTACCTCATCTTAATCTTTTCCCTTCTCCTGTTGCTTGGCTGCAGAGGATGAATGGTTCCAAGACCACATTCTACAAATGCATCCCGAATGAATGACCGCCGGTCAGCTCAGGAATTTCATCTCCTTAAACCTTAGGGTGTGTGTCTCTCCCTTTACCTTCTTACAGGACATTCTTCACTTTGGCACCTTGGCATTGCATTAAGTTTGATCATTTTCTGGACCAACTCGACCGTTCTATGATGGGAGCAAATCTCACAAAGCGAATTACATATTGGTAAGTTAATGTGCTAGTACTTAGGAAACTTACTTATATTGGATTACTGTTGTAAAGAGCACGTCAAATTCACGTTTTCACATCATACAAATTACATGGTCAGTGCTCCAAAGGAATATAGTCTGACTTATGCCCATAGAAGGAAAGAATAAGCAAGCAATTTTTGACATACTACTCCCAGCTGTAATTCATATTGATTTTTAGGGAAGTTCAACAAATACAAAAACACACACACAGACTCAGGTACACACACACATATGTATTTCTAATATAATTTAAGGAATAAGACCTATCTATAGTAATTTGGATAATACTCTTTTTTTAATAAGATTTTATTTATTTATTGGATGGAGAGAAATCACAAGTAGGCAGAGAGGCAAGCAGAGAGAGAGGGGGAAACAGGCTCCCTGCTGAGCAGAGAGCCCGATGTGGGGCTCGATCCCCAAACCCTGAGATCACGACCTGAACCAAAGGCAGAGGCTTAACCCACTGAGCCACGCAGACCCCCTGGATAATACTCCTAAAAATGAATGAAAACCCTATGGTTTATGAGCATATTGGTCTACCTTTGCAAATTTCCACAATAAAATACATCACAAAAACTAGATTGAATTCTTATTACTCATAATTTTAAATTAAGAGATAATAACCTTGTTATGAACATTAACTATAAAAGGAATTGGATCTTATTTCTTTTGCCATCTTCTAGAGTTTCATTTGTAAGGGATGAGGAAATCCAATTAGGCAGTCTGCTTGTTATTATTCCTATTTTCCAAAGTTGCATTTCTACTGAACTTTGTAGTTTGATTTTAATGGGAGAAATGCTAGCGATATTTAACTGGAAAAAAAAAAACGAGAATGTGGGGTGACCATAAGCTCATGGATAGTTTCATAACTGTGAAACAGCATGAGTATAAAACAGTTTAAGGCTAGTAAAAAATTTTAAGTCATGGCAACCAGATGAGCTTATCAAAAATGTACTCTCGTTGATTCAGCTTGTAGTCTCTTATGGGCCCAGTTTCATTATGTACATTTCCTTCAACAAAATGTTATTGGGCAACTAGTACCTACAATAATTCTGCCATGTGCAGGAATAGAAGGTCTTGACAAAGTCTCTTCCCTCCATAAGTTAGCAATATCCAATTTAAAACAAAATGCAATTTGGCAAGTTGAGTCCTACAATAAAGGTATATACAGGAACAGTAGTGTCCCCAGGAGCATTGTTTGTCCTGCTAGGGTTGTGGAGAAAAGGCCCCACAAACATGATTCTTGAAATGTAATTTCTAAGACTGAGTTGTAGGTAGGTATGGAAAGTTGAGTCAAAACTGTACAGTGGTTCAGAATCCAGAGTGTGGGTCCACAAACCTCGATTCAACACCTGGCTCTCTATATGTCCTAGTGGCAAGGTCTCTCCCTTCTTTGCTGTGTTGTCACTCATTCTTCCAAAGTAATATTCTTTATAACCCTGGTTTCAATGACCGTGTCTTGACAAGTGATTTACAGATCTACACCTCCCGCCAATTTCCCTTTACTGAACTCTACACTGTATATCTGATCCCTCGTTATACATTCCACTTAAATACCCCTGAGATAAGTAAGCTTAAAATGACTTAAATGAAATTTATCATCACCATCCAATACTATGACTGTTTTTCCTTTTCTTCTTTTCTCCCTCACTTGCTAAAGAAACTACCATACACCCAATCCCGTAAGCAGGAGACCTGGGATTACTCCCGAAGTTTTCCTTCTTCACTCCTTACCACACAGCTTTTCTCTGGATTCTGCCTTGCTCGTGTATCTAATATACATACTCTTCTCATCTCTTGCCACTTAAACCTTAGTGGAGAGGGGGCAGAGGCAAATCACGACAATATCCTCTATGTTGGCCTTGAAATCTTCCTTGTTCCTGAGTGGCTCCTCCAATAGCCTCCAAATTTCTGCCTCTGGCCTATCCTTAACTCCAATGTCTTCTCTTCACTGCTTCCAGGGTCCCCTTTCTAAAATACCAATGTTACCATGTCACTCTTCAATTCACAAACCTTCTTGTGTGTTTGCAAATGAAACTTGACCTACTTTCTAAGACCCTTCATAATTCTGTCCCTGATGTCTTCTTCACCTTAACTTCTTTATTGTTCTTCCATTAAACATCGTTTCTCTGATAAGAGAGAATTACTTACATTTCTCTAAATGCACCAGTCTCTTGCGTTCTCACCCTGTTTCTCCTACACACACACACACACACACGCACACGCACACACACACACTGAACATTTCTGCACCTGCTCTTTCCTACACATGCGCTGTAACCTGCACGTACAGGGTTCTCCCCACACCCTTCTCAATGTGATTAACTCTTTGTTGACGTTCATCACGTAGATCAATCTTCTGGGAAGTCTTTCTTCTTGGCTTCTCTCCTTCCCTTTCTGAAACAACTGGGTTAAGTTCCCTTTTGCAGTTCATACGTGACTATCATTGTTTCCTTTCCTAATTCCTCTGCCAGACTGCAAGCAATTTAAATGTATCACTGGTCTAAGTATCTCTAGCAATAAACACTGTGCTTAGCACATCACCCCAACTTAATAAACGTTTCCTGAAATGGAGTCAAAGACAACTGACTTGGTCACTGTATCTTTCTCACAGGAGTTCTCTTTCCAAGCCTCTTCCATGGTTCTTCCCCAACCCTCCCACAACTTTTCAGTGCCATGAGATACTCCTCCTCAACAGCCTTGTCTGCTGCAAGCTTCTCTCGTTTTCTCTTTGTCCTACAGCAATGTTTCTCAGATGGGGATGGTTTTGCGCCCTAGGAGATACCTGGAAAAATCTGGAGACCGACCGACCAACTAACCTTCCTTCCTTCCTTCCTTCCTCTCTTTCTTTCTTTCCTTCTCTCTCTTTTGTTTTCTGGAGACATTTCTGATTGTCACAATTGAGGTGGGGGGTGTGCTACTGACATCCAGAAGCTAGAGATCAGGGAAACTGGTAGACATCCTACCATGCAGAGGACATCCCCCCACAACAAAGAATTACCAGTGCCAAGGCTGAGAAACACTGGTTAGTAGTCAATGAAGAAATACGCCAACTGTCAATCTGCATGTCTGTGATCATGCCCTCAAGTAACCTGGAAAACACCACTCCTCAAAACTGACTACCGCTGGTCAGCTGCCCATCTGCTAGGTTGTGAAAAGCAAAGCAAGGACACTGGCCTCAGACTTCAACATCAGCCCATGGGGTCTAGAAGGCGGGGCCCCAAACAAGTAGCGACAGTCTCCGGGGCAGAAAGGGCAGATTTCACGTAAGCAAAGTGAAAAGTGCTGGCCTTGACTTTGCAGCCCCATGCCAATGAGGCTTCCAATAGCAATGTCATTGAACACAGACATTCAGGATTTTAAAATGTTCATTAGAGGTGAAATGGTATCTCTGTGGTCGGAAGGAATTAACATGTCTCCATGACCATCGCACCAGGGAGTAATGCAGGCACATAGAAAATGATGCTCAGTAATCTCAGGAAATCAGTTAGAATTGATGAGTTACTAGTTCCATAATTCAAAATTTACTACAGAATTTGGAATCCAAAGAATTTATGGACTTGGTTCTGTTTTCCAGCCCCACTTTTTTTTTTTTTTTTAATGATTTTAAAATGAAGAGAATGAACAGGGACAAAAAAATCTGGATTTTATTTTTTGAATTAACCTTGGCCAACATAAATTTGGTAATAAATCAGGCTCCAGGTTTACATGTTAAGTTCCCAAGTATTAAGCTTGTCCTGGTTTCGGCGCACCTGGGTGGCTCAGTAGGTTAAGCGTCTGCCTTTGACTCTTGTCATGATCCCAGGATCCTGGAATCGAGCCCCGTGTCAGGCTCCCTGCTCAGCAGAGAGCCGACGTCTCCCTCTCCCTCTGCCTTTCACTCCCCTCTTTGTGCTCTCTCTCTATCTCTCTGTCACATAAATAAATCTTTTTAAAAAAAAAAAAAATTTGTCCTGGTTTCTTTTTGAAGAAGGAACACATCTGCTGTTTAACTTATAAGTGAGGCAGCAGTTAGCAGCCTGTTCAACACTGTGAGGGACAATAACAAACAAAGCATTAGGATATTGCAAAAATATATGTTTGTTCTGGGAATGGTATAGTTGTCAAAATCCACACTGCCAAATTTGGCAACTGAAGTTTTGGGGTAAGCAGTATTACGGTGCAGAGGACTGAGCCTCCTGGGCTTTTTCCAGAGCATCAATTTTTAACATCTGCTTTTACTTTGTGTATATTCTACTTCCCTGGAAATTTTTAAAACTCCAAGTTTAACATAAACTGACCCTTTTGTAGTTTATTTTATTTTTAACAACTCTCAGAGAATCATAGATTTCAAACAGACTTGAATTTTTTTTCTTTTTCTGAATGACAATGAATTCCAATGTAATTTTCTAAAACCAGTTTCAAAAAGTTAAACTCCACTAATTCAATTTACTTCAGGTCCTAATGCGTGCAGATTTGGAATTCATCACACATCTAGGTAGACCTTCTGTCAGAGGAACTCTTGAAATGGAAGGATTTAGTCATTTGAAATCTTAAAAAAAAAATCTTGGAAGCTAAAAAATATCCATCAACCAATAATTCATTGCTTCTTCATTGACAAAGAATCTAAGTGACAAGATACCAAAAAGAAAATTGTAAAAACAGTGAACAAGCAGGGACGTCTAATGTTAAAAAGTAACAGATCTATGACTTCATTTCAAAGCTCCCAAGTTTTTAAAAATATTAGTAAAAAAAATATTTTGCTAACAATACTCCCTTCCTCCTCTGTTAGCAGTTTCTCTGGCAAATGTTGATTTCTCATAATGACATTACTATCACTCTCCCCCATCTCCATGCACACATATTCACATGCTATTGATGGGCAGTCTGTCTTGTTGCCTATGATTTTCAGACACTGATAGTGCTTACTGAAGAAGCTATGTATTTTCCACCAATCACCTTTTCTATACCCAACAGAGAACTTCCTACAGTTCCTTGGTGTTACCAAAAAAGAAGTTTTGGAGTTCTTGTTGGACTAGCCAATTCTAGCTCTTTCATTAGACTCTAACTCTTTCTATGAAATAGTGAAATACCAAATATTTCCAAAATTTATTATTTTATTGACTGTATTGTCAATAGGAGAAAGAACAGACATCACAGCTCATAGGGTTGGATGTAAGATTTTCCTTAAATGGTCACATTCTCTTATCCTCTAGAGCTCTTTATAAGAACCTGCTTAGAATATACGGTACTTCTCTACGGAAAAAAACAAAGCCAGCTTTTGCAGATAATATCAGGCTTTATTACCTTCAAAAGCACTTGGATATACTATGCAAATCGAGTTTCTAATATACAACTAGCAAAGATTAAATATCTATGGAAATTATCAATAGAGAGTTTCTAAATATTTTATCCAGCATGAATTCAAGGTCTTATGAGTCCTTGGGACTAAAATCAAGAGTGTATTCAAAGTTAGGATAAAACAAATTTTTCATCTTTTCATGAAGCTTCAGTTTCAGCATCCCACAAAAGATGACTGACTATGCTTTGTAGATTTGTTACACCTTACTCTGTAACAAAGACCAACTTTATACTGAAATTCTGCCATGCACCTTTACTGAAGCAAATCATTTGAGTTAAACTAATTTATACCCATCATTATTATTAATGAATGAGATTTCACTCTTGTCTGTAATGATTAAATATAATTCCCGGCAAAAGCAGGCTAGAGAGAGGCCCAGCCAGGCAGTTCACAGATGAGAATATGTGGTTACGTGACTCTGATATCTACGTTTATGGGAGATAGAAATGATAGCAAGTCCACTATTTCGGAGGCAGAAGTGAACTTCAGTGGCAAACCATGCCCAGGTAGATTATGTCCTATGGAACAACCTAGACTAAATCCAGGGTATAAAATAGAAGCATCAACTGAGGAAACAGTTACACAGATGCTACATCTGTGTAACTAAGCGTGTTAAGAAAAGAAGTAAAAAGTTATATATATATATATATATATATATATATATATATATATATATATTTAAACTTATTTTCAGCATATTTGGCAGCAAGGTGAGTGAGAATCTACGACATAATACAAAAAGTTAAATAGGAGTCAAATGAGCTCAACAGGACATTTTAGTTTTATTCCAACTAAATGGAAGTCATAATTCTTTTAAGCAAGAGACCATCATGATCTGGCATACAATTTTAATAGAACAGTTCCCTCTGTATAAAACAAGTTGGGAGGGCATGTATATAAGCATGGAGATATCCATACCCATTGTCCAGATGAAAGACTAGTGCCTTGGACTAGAATGATGGCGGTAGAAAAAGCCATGGATTTTACGTATATTTTGGAAAGATACACAAGAACTTGCTGAAAGACTAATGGATTTGATGAAAGATGGTGAAGAAAAGGAGGACTTTTAGCTTTCTGGCTTGCTTGCTTGCTTGAGTAGATGGTGATGGCATTAACTGAGATGAGGGTGACTGGATGAGAAACAGATTTTGTAGGTTAGTACATTTTGGACATGATAACTGGACATCATCCATCAAACAGACAGTTGTATATACAAATATGGAGCTCAGTGGATGATCTGGTCTAGAAATAATCAACATAAAACAGGAAAATCATCAGCATTTGATTGTATTTATAGTCAAGAAGCTTGATGACATCACCTAGGGAAAGAGTACAAATGGAAAAAAAAATGACTAGAACTCAGGAAAGAAAATTGAGGAACACCAACAGAAAAGTCAAGATTGAAGTAGATCCAGGCAGAGTCAGATAAATTGCAAAGGAGATAAAAAGGAGTAGGTGGTGTCAAAAATGACAAAGAGAGTATTTTTTTTTTATGTATTTATTTGACAGAGAGAAATCACAAGTAGATGGAGAGGCAGGCAGAGAGAGAGAGGGAAGCAGGCTCCCTGCTGAGCAGAGAGCCCAATGTGGGACTGGATCCCAGGACCCTGAGATCATGACCTGAGCCGAAGGCAGCGGCTTAACCCACTGAGCCACCCAGGCGCCCCCACAAAGAGAGTATTTTAAGGAGTTGACTTTGAGCAGTTGACTGTGTGTACCATCACTGAAAAATCAAGGGAGATAAAGACTGACATATGTCCTTGGGATTGTAATAAGATGGTTTTGGTGACCTTGAAAAGAGGAGTTTCAATGGTGGGGAATAAAAGTGAAGATAAAATGGGTCAAAATCTGTATGGAAGGCGAAGGTGTGGATATTTCTCTATTTCTAGAGAAATGGCCTAGAGCTAGATGAAAAAATGGCACTAAAGAGAGGCTTACTCTTTAAGTCTAGAGCAAACTAAAAACATCTTAAATATTGATAGGAATAATGCAATAGAAAGGAAATAAATACAGATTCTGTATTAAAAATAAGAGATGATTTTGATGAAGTCCCAAAAGTTTATTTTCACTTTTGTTTCCTTTGCCTTTGGAGACATATCTTGAAAGAAGTTGCTGTGGCTGATATCGAAGAGATTACTGCTTATGTTCTCCTATAGGATTCTAATGGATTCCTGTCTCACGTTGAGGTCTTTTATCCATTTTGAGTTTATCTTTGTGTACGGTGTAAGAGAATGGTCGAGTTTCATTCTTCTACTTATAGCTGTCCAGTTTTCCCAGCACCATTTATTGAAGAGACTGTCTTTTTTCCACTGTATATTTTTTCCTGTTTTGTCGAAGATTAATTGACCATAGAGTTGAGGGTCCATATCTGGGCTCTCTACTCTGTTCCACTGGTCTATGTGTCTGTTTTTATGCCAGTACCATGCTGTCTTGGTGATCACAGCTTTGTAATAAAGCTTGAAATCAGGTAACGTGATGCCCCCCAGCTTTATTTTTGTTTTTCAACATTTCCTTAGCGATTCGGGGTCTCTTCTGATTCCATACAAATTTTTGGATTATTTGCTCCAGCTCTTTGAAGAATACTGGTGGAATTTTGATCGGAATGGCATTAAAAGTATAGATTGCTCTAGAAAGTATAGACATTTTAACAATGTTTATTCTTCCAATCCAAGAGCATGGAATGGTCTTCCATCTTTTTGTGTCTTCTTCAATTTCTTTCATGAGTTTTCTGTAGTTCCTCAAGTACAGGTCCTTTACCTCTTTTGTTAGGTTTATTCCCAGGTATCTTATGGTTCTTGGGAGGTTGGGGTACATGGTGGTGGGTATTATGGAGGGCACGGATTGCATGGAGCACTGGGTGTGGTGAAAAAATAATGAATACTGTTTTTCTGAAAATAAATAAATTTATTAAAAAATAAAAATAAAAATAAGAGATGATTATAGAGGCAAAATCCTTGAGAGAACAAGAAGGGATGAGATCCACTAGCACCAATATAAGGGATTTTGTATGATAAGAGCATTTGCAAGTAACTTCAAATAAAACCAGTCAACCCATCTTTATCATTTTATTCCATAACATTCACAAGGATAGAGAAGGTGGAATTTGAATCCAGAGAGGGTTAGAGTGTTCCAGGAAAGGGAACTTAGTGTGTTCACAAGTGAATATTATAATAATGAATCATGGAGTCAGACGAGAGTGAAGACAAGAGGGAGTGATAGCTATGGAAAAAGAGATGATGCGAGTGGATTCGATTAGAGGTCTTAATATGGCAGAAGAATTGTTGCAGCAAGCTAAAAATATAAGTAGTGATCAGATTGGTAAATCCTTGAAAATAAGGATTTCAAGTGCAGTGCCTTTACTAGTGATAAAGTAAACCGGCGTATGGCTTTGGGAGTGAGTGGCTAAGGCAGCTCTAAAGATTGTAGCAGGGGAGGCAGAGAAGGCAATGACTGATGAGTATAATGCGTATCTCCCCCTTGGATGTTGGAGTCATCAGGATATACAACAGAGCTTGAGGTGGAAGAGTGCAGGTGAGCCTTCAGTCAGTGGAGAAGAGTGACCAGGGGTTTAGAGAGCAACTATATGAGGGGAGAGTTGGATGAAAGGAAGGTTAAAACACTTTGGGTTTTGGAAGGAGGAAAAAAGAAAATGTAGGCAAGGTAGCCAACAGGCAGCAAGAGGTCACATAACATAATGCCCGGTCTTAGGAAGACAGAGCAAATAGCCTTCATTTGAGAGGCCCTCTGGGAAAGCTGTTTAATCTGGTTTAGTCAAGGAAAAAAGGAGAAATAAAGATTTGGAAGAGAATAGGGATATAGGGGGCACCTGGGTGGCTCAGTGGGTTAAGCCTCTGCCTTCGGCTCAGATCATGATCCCAGGGTCCTGGGATCGAGCCCTGCATCGGACTCTCTGTTCAGCGGGGAGCCTGCTTCTTCCTCTCTCTGCCTGCCTCTCTGCCTGCTTGTGATCTCTCTCTCTGTGTCAAATAAATAAACTCTTTAAAAGAAAGAAAGAAAAAGAGTACGGAAATAGGAGATTGTGTTGATCTTAGATGGGGTGCTTCAGGGAGCACCAGAAAAGGGTCTGGGAGGGGTGGGGAGCTGGAGGATGGGTCAGATTCAAGGATGACAATGGCAGCATTAGACCAAGAAAAGGCAAGCGAGTGCACACCCCACAACGCCCGGGATTCTCATTCTGCCGCAGGGATAACCAAGAGGTCACTTGTGATGATGTTAGTTCTGATAGGGAAATCATACAACACCAGCCCGTGATGCCACACCCACCCGGTCGCTGTCACCTCCTATAGTTCCAGATATCCTAAGGATCTTAGGCCACACCAATTTTATACCACATATTACAAAATTAAACAACGGTAAGTCAAGCCTATCAGCTGGAAGCAGATCAGTGTCAAAAGGTATCATCCTTCATATGACCCCTTTATGAAAAATGTTAAATCCCTCCTTTTTTTTTTATAGGATAGAGCAAATTTTTAAATTTAGTCAGGGCTCAGACTCTGGTTTATATTTTTGTCTCCATTTGTTTTTATCTTATTTTTAAATTTTTATTTATTTTTTTTATTTCCAAGGGAAACTACCTATAACACACTTCTCTCCTCAAAAATTCTAATGAAGAAATGGTATTCTCATTTCACTCCTTTTACTGAGTCACCCTGAGAGGTGATTTAATACATTGAAGCCATGCCAGTTATGTAGGTTCGGCATTGGGTATCTCTAAAATTTCATCAGTGATGCTGTCCCAAGACTATTGATTCCTCTCAGGAAATTTAAATCTCTGAACAGCAACTGATGGTGCTAGGAAGAACTGCATGGTCAGTAATCCATGAGTTCATCAAATGTTCTCGTCAGAGCACAGGCTCGTTTTTCCCTCTAATGCAGATATCTTTTTACTCATCTGATACTAGGTCAGACATCCTACCTCAGTGAACTGCACAGCTTCCCATTTGTGCACAGAATGTAGCACAAAACCAGTTTTACTGAGGCTGTGACTTGAAGGCGGTGCAGGATTTTATGACAAATGGTGGACTCAAATGAACTCTCAAGAAAAATCACCTATCTCCTGCCAGAAATGTCGCTTTCATTTATTTCAATATAGAGTGATACGTCCCTTCACTATGTCTCTCTGTTTGAATCAGCAACAAATAGGCACTCTCATCAAACCATGTAGGTGGTGACACTTGAACTGGGTCTTAAAACATGAAAAGGAGCTCTGAAAACATTTGGGAAGGTTGCCTCAGTGTCTTCAGACTTATGGGTCCCTGAAAAAAGATGACATATTCATGAATGAACTGTCAAGTTCCTGTGTCATAGTGAGGGGTGGGTGTTCCCATTCGAAGAGCAAAGATATTTGGAGACAGGAGTCACCACACAAAAAGTAAATTTCCGTACATCAACTTTATCACATCAACTCGGTTGACTTTCTTTTTTTAAATGATTGATTGATTGATTGGTTGATTTGACAGACAGAGATCACAAAGTAAAGAGAGAGAGGAGGAAGCAGGCTCCCTGCTGAGCAGAGAGCCGGATGGGGGGCTTGATCCCAGGACCCTGGAATCATGACCTGAGATGAAGGCAGAGGCTTTAACCCACTGAGCCACCCAGGCACCCCAACTAGGTTGACATTTTAAAAAGCCAGCTTGTCATCTGATGATACAAATTGATTGGATTAGAATGGCAAAACTCATTGAGAATGAGGACATAAATAGAGTTGATTTAACTCGCATTAGGACTCCTCGATTTAGCATTAATCTCTTTGTGGAAATAAAGTAAACAACACCTTCTGCCTCTTTTTAGCTTTTGGCAATTTGGACTAATGCTTCTTGGATTTAGTCTCTACGTGTAAAGGTAGGGATCTGAGTTGGATGGATCTCTATGCTATATGCTGCTGTTTTTACTGAATTGAGTAGTTGGTCCACACACGTACACCCACACATTAACCACGCATGTATTATTAATCAAGCTAGTTTTTCAAACTTTTTAGTAAAATTCCTCTAATTGAATGTACATATTCATTATTTGAGATAATGGGTAATGAAATTAGAACAGATTTACAAAACAAATTCCAAATACTTCATAGTTCTGATTTTCACAAATTGGATAATTTCTGCGTTGATTTTTCTACCACAGAGGTGAACGTCCCAACCGAGGCTCACAGACATGCATTTTACGGTACCACCTAAAACTCACCAAACACCTTCACATTTGCTTTCTTCTTATCCAGATGTTTTTTCAACATATAAAAAAAACTAGTGATTCTAACATTTCTAAATATGTAACCCCTAAATTTCATTTGCAAATAGTAAAAATTTCTTTAGACTTGGGTAGGCGTATTTAAACAGTCGTGGTCTTTCTCCGGTAAAATGTGGATAAACCATTTATCAAAAATTGTATCGGGAATTCTCAACTTTCTCTTTCTCTCTCTCTCTTTTTTTTTTTTTTTTCCTGTGAGTAACTAGCCCACTAACATGACCTTAAAATAATTTTGGGAAATACTGGTTTTCTGCACTCCCGCAGAGCTGAGAACAGAGGTGCAGGAGATCGGAGAATCACTCGGACGCTGAGATAGAAGGACAGACCTTTGAAGGCTGCAGGTGTGAGAAGGTTTGTGACAGGTGCGGTAGGAAGCTGGGCCTCATGCTAAATAAACTAGTGAAAGAGACCCACGTTTAGGACTCGAAGCGAGAATGAAAGCTAGTAGGGTTCTATGTTGGTCCTTCCTCACAACCCGAATGCCCAAAGGCCACAAGAGAGCAGAGCAGAAAGCCAGAGCACCGGCCACGGAGCTCAGGACCTGAAGGCCAACCCCCACTGTACTCGCTACTGTCCGGCTCCGTGGTGGGGAGAAAGTTCCTTAGCCCTCAAGCTCCTCTGTTCTTACATGTGTAAATGACATAATAATGACAGCTTTTTAGTAAAATGTGACAAATACATAATATAATCCAGTAAAGCAGACACGTGGTAAATGGCATGTAAATTCTCAGTACCTATTAGAGCTCTATTTTTTAGATGGGAGGGAGGCAGAGGAAGGGAGAGAGGGAGAGGGAGAGAACCTTAAGCAGGCTCCACACTCAGCACAGGGCCCGATGCGGGGCTCGATCTCACAACCCGATATCATGACATCAGCCAAAATCAAGAGTCGGGCGCTTAACTGACAGAGCCACCCAGGCACCCCGAGCTATATTATTATTATTTATTATTATTATTATTATCATTATCATCATCATCATCGTCACATAATCCAGGAGGGTAGCATCAAAGTGAAAAGGGAGAGTAACTCTATTCCTATGCAGATAGGGACAAATAACCCTCCTGTATTCGTCAGAGCTGCCTCAACAAAGCACTACAAACCCTGCGGCTTAAACAACAGGAACTTACTGTTGCCTGTTTCTAGAGACTGGAAGTCGGAGATCAGTGTGTCAGCAGGGTTGGTTCCTTCCGAGGACGGTGAGGCAGAATCTCTGCGTGCCTCTTCCAAGCCCCGGGTGGTTTGCTTGTAGCATCTTCACCCCGACCCCGGCTTCTCTGCTCCCGGCGTGCACGTCTCTGTTCAAATTTCCCCTTTTAGTATAGACACCAGTGATATCAGAATAGGAGCCCACCTTATTCCAGAATGGCCTCACGCTAACTAACTAGATCTGCAAAGACTCTGTTTCCAAACAAGGTCATGTTTTGAGAGCGTGCGGGTTGGTATTTCGCCATAGGAATTTGGGGGAAACAGAGCTCAACCCCTAACTCCTCCTTCTGAAACACCGCTCCCAGGTTGTTGCACCTGCTCAAACAGTCCTCGTGACCTTCGATTCCCCACACAGCTTCTTCTCATGGTCTAGCTGCCAGGGCTGCCTCCTCCCAGCATCACAGGTTAGACCACAGAGTGAAAAACACAGGAATATGGAATAAAACTGTTTTCTCCAACAGGTAAATGGTAAAATGCTAACTGCCACTGAAACGCACTGAGGCTCCACGCCAAGTGTAGGAGAAGAGAGGTTCTACATCACCCATATCATTTGTTCTTAGGCTCTTTGCGAATTTACTGAAAGCTAAGGACGCTCTTGCCCTAGGATACAAGTGCGCAAGAAAACACACGCCATTCTTTGTATAATCTCTGAAAATTGCTAGATTACCTTTTAAAGTCTCACTTAGTCCCTTTGGGGTCCACTAAACCAAGACTGAGACTCTGGACTATAGATCAGGGTTTCTCAATCTTGCTACAGTTGAAATTTGGGGCCAGATAAGTCTCTGTTGTGAGAGGCTGTCCTGTGCCTTGTAGGATATCACTGCATCCTTGGCCTCTGGCCACTGAATGCTAGTAGCATCGTCCAGTTGTGACAATCAATAATATCTGCAGACATTGCGAGATATCCCCTAGGGGGCAAAATCACTCCATTCGAGAACCGTCCGTGTATACAGAGGGTTGATCCTTGCCCTCAGATCAGTTTACACAAGCATTTGGTAAAAGCTACTCTCCATTGCCAGAACAGTGTTAAATAAATAAGTAAATAAGAAAGCCAGTTACCACTAGACAGAGGGCGTCCAGGAAGTATGTACTTGTATGTTTGTTTGTTCACTGTTTTATCTTCAAAGAATAAAGAATGCATGGCACTCTGTGAATGTCCAGAAAATATTTGCTTGTGTGTTCTCGTTGTTTGTCCTCAAGCCATTGACAGTTCGTGGGTGAGACAGAAAAATCAGCATCTAATCATAAATGCTGCCCAAACAGCCTTCCTTTGGGGGATGCTGGAAGTATCCTGAATATTTATGTGTGTGATAATACTGTATTACTTGGATGGAAAGGTACTATGCGAGCATAGAGACAACTACTCAGTCTGCTCAAGACTGGAAACCTGTTTGTGAGCCTGTTACGTATGTTAGCAGAGGAAGGTATGGGAAGGGATATATGTGTGTCAAATGTTCCTCTTTCAAACAAAATTTGATGTAAGCAAATTTTAAATGATATTTTCTACCAATAAAACAGCATAAATTATTACATTTAAGTTTCAAACCCAAGTTAAATCAGGACTATAGAAATATTTCCCTATGATGCTTAAAAATAACAATGTGCCTTAAAATAAGTATCACGTAGGTAGAATATTATAACATTTTAGTTTCCAGGAAACTGATTGCTATCACATAGCGCTGCCTAGGTTTGGAAGCTAGTGGTACATTTAACATTCTATAATTATCGATTATTAAATAATTTGATCTGACAGGGATAGTTGTTGCTCTAGATCCTCAGTGATAATGGCAAGGTTTTCTATCTGCACTGTTCCTTGCAGTAGCTATCAAGCACTGGAAATACAGTTAGTACAACTGGATAACTAAGTTTAAAATGTTATTTCATTCTAACTAACTGAAATTTAAATGGCCGTAAATGTCAAGTACGTAGCTCTAAATGGCTGAAAATATGTGCTCAATGAGCAATTTCATTTTGTCTCATCTGATCTATTGTAAAGGAATGGAATGGCTTATGTGATGAAGAAAGGACAGCCAGAACACAAATATGCTAAGAAAAGAAAGAAGGGAGGAAAACGAAGAAAATAATTTCACAAAAACAGATAAAAAGGATAAAAGCCCATGGCTTTCAGAGCCTTTCTTTCTTTCTTTTTTTTTTCTTTTAAAAGTAGGCTCCATACCCAGCATGGAGCCTGAACTCATGACCCTGAGATCAACACCTGAGCTGAGACCAAGAGTCAGAGGCTTAACAGACTGGGCCACCCAGGTGCCCCTCACAGCCTTCCTTAATAAAAGTTATTATAATTTGACTAAGGCCATAGGCTGCCTCACTTCCTTTGTGATTCTTGGGATGACTAAGGCTCCAATCACTGCTCCAGTAATGACTTAGTGCCTGGCCTCCCCTTGAGAAATACCATCCCAAGTCACACCTAGCCCTCCTGGAAATAAAGTGTTCATAATTGTTGGGATCCCCAAGTGAGCCCTCCATTAGCTGGAGGCCCAACATGATAGTGTCCCCAACACAGCACCCTGGCTGGCTGGTACGCTTTGGGTTCCCAATTCACTTTGAAAAAAATTTTGTTTCAAAGTTTTTTCATTCTTTTTTAAGAGGGGGAGGTGGGGAGGAGCAGTGGGAGAGGGAGAGAATCTTAAACAGGCTCCACACTCAGCATGGGACCTGTCAACCTGACAGCCCTGAGATCACAACTTAAGCCAAATCAAGAGTTGGATGCTCCACCAACCAAGCCACCCAGGTGCCTCTCATTTTTATTCTTAAAAGAGCTGCCTGAGGGCAGCAGGTCCAAAATGTCCTGTATGTCCAGACCACCAGCCAGGGGCCATTCATCTGTACCACAAAATGACTGAGCAACAGCTATAGGAAGAGATGTAGGAAGGATGTCTGGAGGTGGCAGGGGCTTAGCATAGGGAATAGATGAGGCAGAGCCCTCCCCAGCTTTCTCTGATAGACCACTTGGTAAGGCCAAGTGAAATGGTGATCAGATTCAGGTCAAAGTCGTCTGGCAAGAGATGAAAGGCACAGATCATTCTTAATATCCCTCCCCCATACCAATACAAGTTATTCCTTCCATAGATGTGGGGAATGTTGTTCTCCATCTACCACCAATAAATCAGAATGTCCCACTCTACTTCATTTTTTCCTCAGTTATCTTCTTTTTGCACCCAGAGTATTTGCCCAGAAGGGTTGGTTGCGAGAGGAACAAGAGTGTTTCTAGGAACTTACAGGGATTCATTATGTCTTCCACTTGGGCTCAAGCAGAGGGACTTAAGGAGAAATGCATTTCACCAAGGAGTCTCTGCCCCTATGATCTAGGACCAGAACAATCCAGAACAATCTAGCAGAATCCAGCTGCTGAACTAGATTTAAATTGGAAATTTCTTGGCATTCTTTTGGGTGAACTGCCACGTGAATAATGTTGTAACTACACTTGTTACTAGGGTTGTTATTAGGGGAAAGAAAGGAACAGCAGACCTAGGAATAGTCAGCGTGGAATTCCAATTTCTCAGAATAGGTCTATATAACCCTCCATTCCTTTATTACTAATCATTATGCAGAACGCAGAGGATTCTTTTCAGAGGCCAGTCAGATTCCATGCCTAGAGACACATGACTCCAACCCTCCTGGCAGCCTAGACCCCCAGCTGTGAAACCTGGCAGCAATCATTGGGCTGGGCGGGGGAGGGGGCCCAGGGCTCAGGGGGGCTGCTGCTGACAACGGTCCAGGGAAGTGGACTATATTAGGAAGTAGCCTCACCTATGAGCCCAGGATCTGGACCACTGGTGTGTACTCTATTGTTTCATCAGAATTCGATTCTAAAATATAAACTCAAAGACAAAATTATTAAGCATTTTAAGACGGCGACCACAGAGCATTAAAATTCAAGCAGGAGGCCTGTCTGATGGTCAGTGCTGGCCCCACCTATTACGAATGCTCTTCCACTCATACCCCACTCTCACAACGTGAAACTCCCCCATCAGTTTCTGTAAAATCTTCCCTTGATCCAGACTACTTTGGTTTACTTGTGCTTCAGTAGTCTTTATTTTTTATTAATTTTTTTAAGATTTTATTTTTAAGTAATCTCTACACCCAACATGGGGCTCGAACTCACAATCCCAAGATCGAGGGCCATCTGTTCCACTGACTGAGCCAGCCAGGTGCCCCTCTTCAGTGTCCTATAGGATTGAGCCTAAGTGTGACCTGTTTCACGATGTGTTCCTCTGTCTCTGGAGGTAATTAGCAGTGACTTCTCCGTGTTTATGTAGCACCACCCGTTTCCTCTATCACAGCACCAGTGACTGTAAGGGGATTGTCCGTTCACTGGTCTGCTTTTCTTCCTAGACTGTAAACCCCTGTAATGAGACATGCATGAGTATTTGGTGAATGAGTAGATCTGCCGAAGGGCCATTTTCCAGATAGTTACACTGCTAACTAAGAGTTCGTAGAACAATTTTTAACATCTAGTCAAACCCTTATTTTGTTTGATGCAGCAAGCATTGTGTTCTACACAGATAATTTACAAGTGAATTTCAATAGCTTTATCAGTTTTCGGTGGATTTAATCTTAAAATCCAAGCGGCATGATCATTTCAAGGAAAAATAACTTTCTACTAACATACCCATACCCTGGGTGGTATGTTTTTGGAATCCTTATCTAATCAAGAATGTTTTTCTGTTGTCATCACAAAATGATAATTGGCCTGGTCACAGATTTTGCTTTCAAAACTTCATAGATTTTTGTTTCCTTAGCTTCTGGCTTTTAATGTTGCGAAGGAGTTTGAGTCTTAACCTGAAAGTCACTTGTTTGAACACAACCTCATTTTCTTCCTGTATTCTTGTTGAAGGCTTACCTATTCTTGAAATGAAAATTTTCAAATGTCTTTTTATCTGTGGGTCTGTATTCACTTTCTCTTTTCTGAAAGAAGCAAGTCCTTTTAGTCTTCATAGTGAAAATATTTTTTAAAGGGCAGTTTTTATATATACTAATGAGCACATTGTGCATTCATTCTTTTCCAATTTATATAGTTCTTCTTTAGGATCATTTATAATTCTGTTTGCTGTACTACTACCTTCATTTCCTTTCCTCCATATTCAAACTCAATGTGAATCAAATTTTCATAATGATTGTTATAGTCCTTATATTTTCTAATGTGAATTTTATTCTAGCATTTTCTTTTAATCTAGATACCATCTTTCTTTATCTTAGGCATTTACTTTTTTAACTTTTGGTTATAACTTAATCTCAACTATTTCCTTTTTTATGGCTTTCAACTTCATAGGTTGCACACTGTTTCACACAATTCCTAGAATATAATCATGACTTACTTCCTCAATAAGTGGTGGTTATTACCACACGCAGTTCTCAGTAACTGGCACAGAAAAGATCCAAGAAGTGCTGTTAGGCACATACTATTCACTCTATAAAATACAGGCCCCAAAGAGTGAGAAATGAACTTTCTGGAGGTCACAAACATAGTTAATAGTAAAAGGATATATTCAGTACAAGTCTAATTAAACTAAGAGTCAACATATTTCAAGTGTCATATATCAAGCATAGGACCCATGTTAAGAATGGAAATGAAGTACGTGACTTGACTCCTTGAATTTATTAGTGGGAATTTCATTCAGAGATGTATGAAATAAAACAGAACAACTTCACAGCGAGCAATTTCACAAGAAATATATCTGGGTTTTGGTGTTTATGCTCACTTCTGAAATATCTGGACCTCCTACATTTGTTGATTATTTTATTAATAAAGATTTGGACTATTATTACTCTGAGTAATATCCTTAAGCACTAAACATTGCACAATGGAAACAAGACACGCCATTCTCACATTAGAAGGGGCTGTATCTTTTTCTTTCCATTCTTAAGAGATACAAAAAGAAATGGAGAATCAATGAAGCAAAGATTGTGGCTTAAATCCATCATTTTCCCTTACATTCCTCTCTTTCAACTATGAACTTCCACTGGAGAGACCACATTATATTGGGTTGATTGATGTAAAACTCCAAAGCAAATTAATCTAAATAACCTCCCATGCCTACTGCTTCCCTCTAATTAACTTGCTGGAACTCACAATGTTGGTCCACAGCTACTCCATGGGTCAGTTAAAGCATTTGGCCTCACTTCACCCAGAGCCCACAACTGAGGAAGTATTCCATTGAGCACATGGGACTACATGTTGGCATGAATAACTTCAATAACTTTACATCATAATTATCAGGAGGAATTTTTTTTCATGGCTGGGATTCAAATTGTTTTACTTGATAACTGAAATGGACTAAATATTCTGAAGAATATTAACATTTCCCAGAGAGCCAAAAGAGTCTTGTTGTACTTAGAAGTTAACTAATGATGAGAGCCTTGAGTACTAAATAAAGGACATTTTCTACATTATAAAAGACTTTTTTTTCTTTAAAGATTTTATTTATTTGACAGGGAGAGAGAGAGATCACAAGTAGGCAGAGAGACAGGCAGAGAGAGAGAGAGGGAAGCAGGCTCCCTGCTGAGCAGAGAGCCCTATGTGGGACTCGATCTCAGGACCCTGAGATCATTACCCCAGCCAAAGGCAGAGGCTTAACTCACTGAGCCACCCAGGTGCCCCTAAGAGAGTCTTTCTTAGGAAGTTATAATATTGTACATTTTTTCCCTCCAATATTATTGACACTGACTTGGGCTCTCAAGCAACCCCTTTCTGGCTTTTGGGTTTGCCTTCTAACAATTCTCATTGGCTACCAAAGAAGGTAAGATGATACACATGAGGTAAGACAAAGTGATATTCATTAGTGAGTACAGACAAGTATGAGGATGCTCCTTAGGGCTAAGCATGGTCTAACACATGGTCTGATCTTTCGCTGGGAAATTCTGAAATGCTAAAATGAGAAGATTAAAGATATCACTAAGTTCACCAAAAGCTTTTCCATTACTTCTCTTACAGGGCATGCCTTGGTTCCAAAGAAAGACCTTTTCAAGGATAATAGTATATTGAAATACTGAGAAAAACCAAATGCTTCTAAACTGGGAAGAAGCTCCAGGTCATCTCAATGTTAAAATTTGCACAGACTGTGAAGGCCAGGTATTCCCTCAGGAGCAGGAGACAAAATCAAAGACAGGATCTTATTCCAGTGGTTTCAAGGTTATAGGCATTTATGCATTTGTGTGTAAAATATTTTACATTGTGAAATATAACATCCATATAGAGTAATGGCTTATATGTATATTTAAAAAAAAAAAGTAAGCATAAACTACACATGCATGTAATCACTACCCACATTAAGATCTAGAACATTTCTAGCCCCTAGCTTCACTGTGTGGCCTTCTCTGCCCACAATTCCATCCTTTGCCCTGAATTAACCATTATTATTATTACCTTCCTTTTTTTCTTTAAATTTTTACCACTCCTACATGGATCTTTTATAATACGCTCAATTTTGAACTTAAAAAAAAAAAAAACCACACTCTGTATTTTTCCATTTTTCTCTGTAACATTCTATATGCTAAATATTTCTCTGTAAATCTCCATTTTAGGATATAATGGAGTAACTTGTACTGTACTTGCTCTCCCATGATAGATAACTAGAAAATGACACAAAATATATGAAACAAATGTTTCCAGACATTTTACATCAGACCATATAGGACTAAGATCCCTAAGAGCAGAGGCGCAAATAAAGTGAGCCCTATAAATTCTTCAGAGTCCTGACTGTAGGTGCCTTCTGGACTGTGAGAAACCATCAAGAACCCAAGCAGAGCAAACTAGTTTCACTGCAGAAGACCAGAAAGAAGAGTGATAGGAAGAGATAGAGTTCCAGAAATCTGCAGAGCTTCTTTGGGTCTACAGCCAAATATTGAATTGTGCTTGTGTAGGGTGAAACTCCATGAGGCCAGGCAACATGTAACTACCAGAGAAAGAGTAACTGTTGGGGACCTGCAGGCTGATCACTTTCTACAATTCACATTGGCAAGGAGACTCTTGAGTTCTGACCAACCAAAGTGGAACTCATTGAACATACACGGTACATAATAGTAGGTCTAGCAGGGTGTAGCTTTAATGGAAGAGCTAAAGTAACATAGAGTAAAGGCTGTTCTAGCTATCCGTGCCCTGACAAAATTTACAACCAAGCTTCAAAAGGCTCAAGCTTATCTACAACTCACTTAATTACTTGTCAAAACAAACTGTAACACTCTTTAAAGAAAAACTATAAAATCCAGAAATGCAACAAAATGGCAGTCATGTTAGGCTCTCATAAAGTATGACTACACATGTGTCACAGTAGGAAAATGTTTCCTATAAACAGTGGAACTCTCCATCAAACAAAACAGATTCAGAAATATTAGAGATAATAGAATTAGCAGACATGGATTTTCAAAGAGCTATTCTACATAATAAAGAGATAATGGAAGATATTTATTTTTTAAAAATACAATGAACTTCTAGAAGTGAAAAATTTAAAGGAAAAATAGACATGTATAAATTTGAATTATAAATTCAATAAATTTGAATAATAAACACTTCTCTCTCAGGAAGCAAGAAAATAAGGAGACATAAAAAGTAGTAAGAAAACTGAACAACAAATTAGCCTAATTGATAAATGCTTGTGTTAGAAAAAATAATAAATCATCTGATCTCTGTGTAGCTAAAGTGGTATTTTTGGTGAATTTTATAGATTTAAATGTTTATATTAGAAAAAAATAATAAAATAAATCATTTAAGCATCACATTTAAGAAATTGAAAAGAAAATTAAATCCAAAGTGAGTAGGAGGAAGGAAATACCAGAGTGGAAAGAAATGAAAAAAGAAACAAACAGAAAAGAAAGTCAATGAAACTGGAAGCTGATAGTTTAAAAAATCAAGAATTTCAAATCTCTATCTTGAACAGTAAAGAAAAAAAGAGAGAAACCCAAATTACCAATATCAAGAATAAAAGGAAGATTATTACCACAGATCTAAGACATATTTAAAAGAAAATAAGGGAATATAATAAACAATATTATGCCAATAAATTCAAGTTGACATGGACAAAGTCCTTGAGAGACACTAATTTCCAAACTAACACAAGAATACAATATATTTTAAAAAATTGAAAAGCTTAAGATTAAAATAATAAAAGTTGCAAGTAAAAACCTCCCCTCAAAGAAAATTCCAGGCTCTGATGACTTCATAGGAAATTTTTTCAGAGACTTAATATTACAAAAAACCAATTTCACACAAATCCCTTCAGACTATAAAAGAGGCTGAAATGTTTTCAAGTTCATTTTGTGAAGCCAATATTGTTCTGAAATCAAATTTAGCAACAACATAACAAGGAAAGAAAGTTACAAGATTCCACTTGAACATAATCATGAAGGTTCCTAACAAAATATTAGCAAAATGACTTCAATGTTATATAAAAAAAGCGAGGTAGAGCTTATCCCTGAAATGCAAGGATAGTTTGTCATCAAAAATCAAGGTAATTCACCCCATTAACAAAATAACCACAGGTAATTACCTTAATATATGCAGAAAAGCCATTTGACAAGAATCAACATCCATTTATGATAAAAACTCTTAGCAAACTAGGAGTAATAGCAAATTTTCTCAACATGATGATGGCACCTATAAAAAAACCTAAAACTAGTACGTAGTTAACAGTGAAAGAATTCACACTTCTTTAAGATTAGGAAAAAGGCAAAGTTGTTTACCTTCACTATCCCTATTCAACATTATACTAGGGTTTCTGAACAGTGTAATTAGGTTAGACAAAGAAATCAAAATATAGATAGATGGATAGATTGATAAGTCAGATATAGAAATATATTAGAATTAAAGAAATAAAGAAACAAAATGGCATCATTTATGGACACTGTAATTATATATGTAGAACATATCCTAGGTATCTACAAATATCCTATTGCAATTAATATGTCAAATTAAGAAATAAATGGAATAATATACAACAGTGATGTTTTGGAAGGCTCATTATTTTTAAATGCTCAGTTCTCTCTAAATTCAACATAGAGCCATCAAAATACAATCAGGTTGTTTATGTAGAAATTGAAAGATGTGGTAAAATTTATATAGAAATGAAAAATATCTAGAATAGCCAAAACAATTTTTTAAAGGACAAATTTAGAGAACTTTCCCTATCTTATTTAAAGTAAAACCCATAAGTACAATAATCAAGACAGTGTAGAAGGAATCTAAGGATATATAGATTGATGGAATAGAAGAGAAAGCCTGGAAATAGACATAGTAGACTTCTGACCATGGTGCCATGGTAGTTCTGCTTCAAAGATAGCATTTTTAACAAATGATACTGAAACAGTTGGCAAAAAACAATGAAACTCAAACTTATATCACACCAAAATCAAAGAATAACTTGAAATCAAATGTTTGAACATAAATGCTAAAACTTCAGACTTCTGGAAGTAAGCATAGATGAAAATCTTTGTGACCTTGGAGTAGGCAAATATTTTTTTTTAAGTACATGAAAATCACTAATAATTAAGAAATGGGTAAATTAAACTTCATGACAATTTGAAACTCTGCTCTTTGCTAAACTCCATTACAAAATCAAAAGACAAGCCATGCACCAAAATAAATTCTTCGCAATGTTACATGTATCTTACCATGTAAAGAATTCCTAACTAAATAATAATATTAATAATAAAGCAATAAAAAGGTAAAATATTGCACCGAAGAAGACAAATAAAATACATGAAAAAAATACCCAGTGTTATTACTCATGAAGAATACAGTGAATTTCAATCACAGTGCAGTACCACTGCACACCTATTAGAATGACTAAAACTATAAAGACTGAAAATAGCAAGTGTTAGTAAGGATGTGGAGCAATTTAAAATCTTGTAAATGACTGCTGGGGACGTGAAGTAGTAAAACAACTCTGGAAAACAGTCTGATAGTTTCTAGTGTTGCTAAAATAAAATTTTACTTATCATACGATCCGGCAATTCCTCTGCTAGGTATTTACCCTAAGAAATGAAAACATATGTCCTCTAACAGCTACGTATACACACAGCAAGCAGCCGTATTCATGATAGTATATAGCTAGAAGCAACACAACACAGGCATACAACAAAAGGTGGTCTGTAAGCAAGTTGTGCAACTGTCATACAGTGAAGTTAATATTTAGTTAGACAAATGGAACAAACGACAAATGCACATGACATGGACGAAGCTCAAAACATAATAAGTAAAAAAGCAAGACACAAAGAGAACATGCTGGAAGGTTTATGAAATCTAAAGAGGCAAATGTAATCGATAGCGTAACAAAGCAGTCCTGTGTTTACCTGGGGCTGGGGATAAGGGGATGGGGTTGAAAGCAAAGAGGAGTAAGGCAAGTGAAAAGGGATGATGGACATGTGCTATATATTTATCCGGGCGGTGTTTACATAGGCATATGTTTTTTTAAAGCTTATAGAGCTGTAGACTTAACATAGGTGCATTTTATTTTACGAACGTCAATCCTTAGTAAAGTTAATGCGAAAAGACCCCAATTTTAATGTTCCAATCAATAAATTAAGAAAAACAATCCACAAATATTTTCCAAGTTTTACTTAATTACAGATGAATCTGACCTGATATATCCTTTATTAAAAATAAGACAAAATAGCAAAGTAATGGATATTTACCTAGTAAATAAGCTCCTTGGAACGACATCTCACTTTTTAAGCATTTAGACTTTCTAGTCCTATGTTGTTATTTTCCAACTTGCTTCTTTGTGTTAATGAAGCTAGTTTAAGATAAGCCACTGGCCAACAGCTGTCTACTTCTTTCAGTATAGTGACAGGGGAAATAAACATTTCTCCTTCTTCCCCTACTAATGCCAGGCCACATGCAGCAACCTCTTTGGTTACTGTCATAGGTAGCGGCCTGTCTTTTCCAATGGTAAGAATGCATTAATCCATCTGATACAGGGCAGTTTGAGAAAGGTGACCACAGCTCCGAGCTCTTTAATCTGTCAAGTTCTATTTTCTTTTACCCTTGAAATGTTCCAGAATCCTCTTTCCAATCTGTCATAGGTAAGTCTAACATCCCACACTAGAGTTTACATTAACTTTTAATAATATTACTGGCAGACATAAAACCAATTTACAAAGATGCTCTCCTATGTTTTGTATTATTAGTATCTGAATTATATTATAGATTTACCTTTCCTGTCTTTGTTAATAGAAACTATATTCACATATATACTATGTACTATATTTCTATGCTGTAGAGAGAAGAAAATAAAATACTTTATCGTGAATAAATAAAACTATGTTTAAATTATTTCCTATTTGATAACTTAGAGGCTATTTATAATAAGTCTTCAGTTATCGGATGGATAGCTTGTCAAGAATGTTATAAATACTACTATAATGAATGAATTCTCCTGATACAATTGAGAATCATAATTTTCCACATACATATACTATTCCAACCATAATTTGCATGCTTTAGTATATGGATTAGAAGTTTCCTCCTTAAAGCTCTATGCTTCAAGAGAAATTGATGTGCAACTAATGTAATTGTTTCAGTGAATTATAAAATTTTAAATCTTCTTTAGATATTTCCTGTTAGATAAATCTCTAGTGAGAATTTCTTTCCACCATCCCTGGCAGCTTCTCAAACTCAGTATATAGTAGAATTAGCTACTCAGATGGGGCCGCGTTACTGGAAATGGCAGTAGTTTTAACTTGTGCTTAGAGAATATTTACTAGTACAGCTGAGAACATATTTCAACAATTAATTATTTCTTCCCTGCTCTGGACCCACAACTTTCATCCTCTATACCCCAAATAGTTCCTATTTGATTCTCATAGGCAACTCTCAATCATCTGAGGTAATGAGTACACATCTAAGAACATCTGTATGTCAAAACTGCTAGTCTTTAAGAAGTCTTGACCTATGTCGGCCACGGGTAAACAGAGGTGTCCAACATTTACCATGCATCCAATACTCTGTTAATATGACATGATAGAACATAAAAAAAATAAAACCTCTGCCTTCAAATATCTTTTTTTTTCAGAAATTAAAAAAAAAACAACCTATACCTACAAATCAGAGGATAGTAAACTATAATATCAAGCACAGAAAGTGGAAATGGCTATAGATGTAGATCTACATCTGCTTTTATAATAGATGGATCCACAATACATGTATCTGTCTGGCTTTAAAAAGGAGGAAGACAGAGAGTATGAAAATAATCATAAGAGAAGATCTGGCATTTATTGAGTACTTCACTTGCCAGGTCTTACTGTTAGAGAACTTCTGTCTTACTTGATACTCGTATATATAAGATCGCTATGATGTCCTCATAATAGTGAAACTATTTCATGAGAAGCTAAAGCTCAGGAAGGTTCGTATACTTACCCGGGGTGCATGTCTAAAACTACAATGCTGGATTCAATCCATTTTTAGATTTCAATGGGTATTTGTTGGTACTGCTGCTGTTAAAGCATTTAACAAAAAAAGGCTGATCCTCCTTCCTTGTGGGTTTTCTCACCATTCAGAAAAGAAATGTTGAATGACATACATAATTAGCCAGAGACATCTACAGAACTGTGAATTAATGGGGTCCTTCTTATGCCCAGAGATTTATGCCCAGAAAAGATCTAGGTACAATTAAGATGAAAAAGTGAGGATGAAGAAATAGTAAGATATTCCCATCATAAGATGTTTAACCTTAAGCAAGTGCTATAATCAGATACAGTATCATAAAGACTGTTAACTTACCCCATGAATGTAAGATGCTCAAATGTTAGAACCAAAAGAGAATCCTCTAACTCAAAGGACAGCCATACGTTTTCTGACTGGGTGTATTATTTTTGTTTATGTTCTTCTAAATCACAATCAACCTTCTAAATCAATTTTCTTTTTGTTTTTCTAAATCATAGTTGTGATTTTCACAAGGCCTTCTTCTACGAATAACTGTGTACCTATAAAGTTGATGCATGCTATTCAATATAATTTACATAAGTGGTTTTGATTGGGGTACAAATAATCTTTCCTTCTGAAATTGCAAAGCATATTTAATTCCTTTTCTAAATGTATTATTATAAATATGGGGAAGTACGAAATTTCAGAGGCATCTGGGTGGCTCAGTCATTGAGCGTCTGTCTGCCTTTGGCTCAGGTCATGATTTGGGAATCCTGGGATCGAGCCCCACACGGGGGCTCCCTCTCCCACTTTCCCTGTTGGTGTTCCCTCTCTCATGGCTCTCTGTCTGTCAAATAAATAAATAATCTTAAAATAAAATAAAATTTCAATCAACATAGTACATATAAACTTGCCCCCTTAAAAACTATGTCTCAGTGAGATATTAATGTTTCAGATTTCATAAACAAAGAAAACACAAATAGGCTTTTTTTTTTACTACTAAGCAACTTAAAATTTAGATCAGAAAGATTATTTGCATTTGAAAACATAAGTAGCTTTTCAAAAGATACATATCTGTCTTTTGAAATCCATAGTCTGTGCACTTTTTCACCCTCTCTACTCTCTTTCCTAAAAACTATACAAAGGAGAAATGTCTAGTACTTAAAATATGGGATTTAAAGAGAAGTCATCAATAGTACAGACATAATTGCTATTATTACAGATAAAGAACATTTCAGTCTTAACTTTAGCCAGTTCATTTGGGGAAAGGTGGTAGAAATTAAACACAATTTCTGAAAGTAAGAATGCTCACAAAGCATTTCGAATAGTATTTTCCCAATTTTACTCTTTGACAAAATTGTTCTTTGAGGCAGAACTCCAAAAGCAGAATTCTACCCCAAAACATTCATCACTCTTGCTCAGCAAAGTACAGGGCAGAAGATAGACGTCTACATGAAAAGCAAGTTATTTCATGAGACCACTAACATTTGCAGATTGAGAATTTGCTCCCAGATTTCAAATGAACCACGTCAGAGTGGTTCATGTAAGAGTATGAAAAATAAGAGATGAAATAAATGTCTTGGCAATCAAGATTCTGAAATATTTGTGAATTTTTAAAAAATAAATATTTCCAGATCCTTTTTTGTTGTTGTTATTCCACACAGTAATTTCCAAAATGCCTACTATGAGTATCCAAGGATATCATTACAATTTAAGCAACTGTCATTTTTACCTTAGCATGGCTATTTTACTGAGTAGTTGCACTCTGAATATGAAGCTTATGATGCACCGTGTTCCAGGATGTAAATTCCACAATTACTTCTATCACCTGTAATCACTATATAGTAGTAACACATTTTTAAATGACAGATTTACTTGGTTTATGTTATTTACTAATGGTTGGCACCTAAGAAAAAAATATCAGTAGAGTTAAATAGTAAGCAATTAAATTCGTATGTGATGCTCACATTCCATGACCTGGATGGCAGGCACAGAACTCTCCTCCAAGTGGGGCTTGCTGTTGTCTGGAAGAATTTCTAGTGCTTAATCAGTAGATCTTTGCCATCTGATAGCTTTATCCTTCCAACCCAACATGCTGTCACCAGTTCTCACAAGGTGTAAGTTTTGGGTGAATAGTTTTGTTCAATAAAAGTTGGAGACATGAATCATTGAAGTTGAGAGACCTTTCCCGAATCTCATGTTTGCAGAATTCCAACAACAGGGCATTGCTGGGAACTAAAGAGAAGTCTTGATTTGACAGGACACGTGACTTAAGCTGAGAAAAATACTTAAGTTAATGAATTGAGATGGCTGGATAACTATGCTATAAATCAATCAAGAAGACCAGATGACATTGTAAACCACAGACATAATGCTCTTGTGGAAAAGCAATGCTCTTGTGGTTTACAAAAACATTCTGAGCCTTTGACAGATTTCAAGGGTAGAAATCCATCCCTAGTCATCCAGTGCTATTTATAAAGGGGGAGGAGAAAATTGTTTCTGTTAGTCTTATGGTTAAAATTTTCAGCATAAGACAGCAGTTTAGGAAAGCCACTTAAATTTAAAAAATAAATAAATAAAAATAAACCTCTTATGAATGGCTGTGTTACACATGCCCACAGGTTATTTGAATATTATGGCATTGGGCTTCCAAATGGTCAGGTTAGTGTTACTATAATGCCATTCAGTGATTATGAAATCACATTCCGATCACAAAACAAGCATCTTTTCACTGAAAATGTTACAGAAGATTACATTAGAGAGCTATACTAAACCGTAAAAATTTCTGCAAATGACAGCAAAGAAAATTAGGAAGAAAATTGTCTACTGTTCCATATTGACCTTCCTTGTTTCTTCTATACATATTTTCCCTCTCTCAGACTCTTCTGTTTAAATGCCAAATTTTTATATTTCGCTTTGTCCTGGAATGAAGTTATCCCTTAATCCCTTCATATTTTTTTTTGCTACTCAATTACCAGGATAAATAACAAGAAATGTGTATTTATTTATTTTTACATGCTCTATGGTTATTCAAAAAGAAATATATAAAGCAGCTTCCACAAATTCATAAAACTATACAAGACTGCATAAGTTAAACAGGAGATAAGAAATACTGCAGAAGAGGTAAAAAGTGGGGCCAGTAACAAGGCTAAAAATGCTCCCTGCCTTATTATGGTCAGGTCACAAACTTGGTCTTACAGCTCAACCGGCAATGTGAAGAAAGAAAACAGATTAATTCTCAGAATTCATAATATAAAAGCAAACCACTTATGGCAAAAAATAATAATAGCAAATATATAATAGAGTAATTGGAAAATCCTGGGTGTTATTCTAAGCACTTCATGTATATCAGCTCTTTCAATCCTCATCCCAATGAGATAGACAATATATTTATCCTTACTTTACAGATGACAAAACTGAGGCAAAAGAGATAAAGTGCACTGGGTGTGGTGAAAAAATAATGAATACTGTTTTTCTGAAAATAAATAAATTGAAAAAAAAAAAGAAAAAAGAAAAAAAAGAAAAAAAAAGAGATTAAGTAATTTGCCCAAAGTCGCATAGCTTGCAAATAACGTCATTAAGATATTGATGTATGCAATCTGGTTTCAAAGTCTCTGTTCCCTGGGGCGTCTGGGTGGCTCAGTCAGTTAAGTGTCCTATTCTTGATTTTGGTTCAGGTCATGATCTCAGGGTCATGAGATAGAGATTCCCCCCTCCCCTCTGCCCCGTGCTCAGCAGGGAGTCTGCTTGATATTCTCTCTCCCTCTCCTTCTTTCCCCCCCTTTTTTTTTTAAAGATTATATTTGTTTATTTGACACAGAGAGATCACAAGTAAGCAGAGAGGAAGGCAGAGAGAGGAGAGGAGGCATGCTCCCTGCGGAGCAGAGAGCCTGATGCGGGGCTCGATCCCAGGACCGTGGGATCAGGATCTGAGCCTAACCCACTGAGCCACCCAGGCGCCCCTCTCCCTCTCTTTTTGCCCCTCCCCCTGTTCACACTCTTTTTCTCAAATAAATAAATCTTAAAACAAACAAAGTCTATGTTCCTAATTTTTCTGCCATACTACTTGCAGAAAAGTATAAGAATTCATACTGGAAAAAAATCATTCTGATCCTCACAATGACACTATGTGGTAATGTCCTTGAGACAATCTTTATAGCAGTCAATAATGAAGAAGATATATTTCCTCAAATAAACACACATATCACACCAAAAAGCATATTACTGAAATTATTTCTGTAGCAGACCAGTCCCCATCAGTGTAAGGAGGGGTTACTTTCAGGTCTCATGATCATAGAAGGCTACTTGGAGGTGGTGGCATTTATATCAACTCAAAAGGATAAATAGGTTTCTGGAGGGAGAAAGTATGGGAAAGATGGGATTATTTTTAGACAGTGTTTTTCAAGTAGGCACTAATATTTGTATACAACAGAGGAGTCAAAACCATTAGGAATGTGGGCCTGTACATTGAATTGATTGTATTTCGGTTCACAAACTGTACACAAATTACATATATATCCTGGAAAAGTTTGGCAGAATTTCCAGACATGTCTGCAGCAATTATTGAAATATATATTCCCAGGCTCTGTCAGACCTACTGAGACCAAATTCCTGGGTGAAATCTGCAGATTCAGAAAACTCAGATATCTCCAATGCCCACAAGGCAAGGACTTGGACCCAGGTATTTCGAATTGCAACAAAATTCATCAGCTCCATGTCATTTGACACAGAAAACCTGAGAACCAATCTATGACTGTTAAGACATTTAAAGCAGTGAATCGTGGGGGAGGGGAGCCTGGGTGACTCAGTTGGTTAAGCGTCTGCCTTTAGCTCAGGTCATGATCCCAGGGTCCTGGGATGGAGCCCTGCATTGCATCCCCTGCTCAGCAGAGAGCCTGCTTCTCTCTCTCCCTCTGCTGCTCCCTGGTTTGTGTGCATTACTCTCTTTCTCAAATAAATAAATAAAACCTTAAAAAAAAATAAAGCAGTGAATTATCCAATAAAGGAATAATTCTCGGTTACGTCACCTTTTATACTTCATCTTCAGATTCGTGTGGCATTTTCTACCTACTTTTCTTTCAGTCAAAAGCTTTTCATTACTTTTTCAAAACACTAAGTTGGAAAGAATATGTACCATTACACCAAAATGTACCTGACCATGTTCCTTTTGTTTTGAAAAACAAGTAATTAATGTGTCAAGTTTCAAAAGAGTCATATCTTACATGTTAGTTGAATTGAATGCTTATCTTCACATAAAGGTAATTGATACATATTTTGCATGAAATCACAGATAAAGTAATCTTAGGAGTCTTTAAACTCAATATTTATCTAAAACTAAGAGGATAGACCATTTGTTTTATTGCTGGGCTCTAGCTAATGGTGTATAAGACAGCAAATATAACTTGGATTTTATTTAATTTGTCCACCGAATTTGTCCATTTGTTGGATTTTCTCAAAAAAATACTCAGCTGGTTCTGGGTTGGATGAACAAGACCTGTACTTGCGTCTAGAAAACAAGTCCATGAAACTGCCCCCACTTTTTCTTCCTGCCCCAGGCTATGGTGCAAGTCTGAAATCAGATAACATTTTCCAGTTTATGTCTCCCAAAGTGCTTAAGGACTTTGTGGGCTCACAAAAGCTGCACAATAAGATTCTCCTTTGGTTTCTTTGGATACTTTTGCCAGCCTTTTGGGGCAGTACTGCCCACCAGCTGGCTGTCTTAGAATGGAAATCATAGGCAATATTTCCTCAGTCACCAGCTTCAAATAAAAATATTGAATTGTGGATTTTATGATAAATGGTTAAGAAATTCAGATTCTACCAAATAAAATTTTAAATACAAAATTAGCGATCAGATGGTTGGATGAATGGTAGAGAAACAAATGGAGAGGGAGATAGACAGAAGCTTTAAAGAAATATGAACTAAACAAAACTGTCCTTCTCTATAATTTTGTATCTAAATCCCAACCATAAACAGTATTATCCATTACTTAAATTGCAATATGTGTAATAAAAATTTTTAAGACTTTAAAATTTATTACTCTTTCCCGAAATACTGTTAATGTCTATCCCATTCATTTCTCTTTCCGATCGCTTTGTTCACTAATTGCCCCTAAAAGAATTTGTTAATCTACAAGAAAATTGAGGACCAAATGACCTTGATTTATTTCAGTGATAGGTCTTCCTAGATTGACATTCATTACTCCTTTTAAAAGGAAACACACCAGGCCAGCCGGGGGCAGTGGAGCGGGGTGGCGGGAAACACACCAAGCCAATATGTTGCATCCATGTCTTTTTTTAACCTTTGGAAAGCAAACAGCATGCTACCAGGCATCGAGTAAGTACCTAAAACAAACTTGCTAAATTAAACTATTGCTCATTCTACATATACATTGCAGCTTTAAGAGAAGCAATGTGTGAGAGCACACTTTGTAATGACCCGGTTCAGTTGGGCAGATGAAAGTCTGGGGCGTAAGCGTTTTCTGTGGCTTGAACCATCTGCCACCAGTCACTTGTGGGAAGAGGCTTCTGTTTCTTGTCAGCCAGCAATAGGAAGCACAGCGGGATTTAGTAGCTGCTGAAGAACCAGAAGAAAGGGCACACACCAACCTTGTCAAGTCAGGGATAGGAGCTTGGTCGCCTTATCCTTACCATCTGGTAAATAAACATTCTTTGCACTGTTTTGCCTCAGATAATACCTCCCTTACTAAGTCAGGAAACAATACACTCACTTAGTAAAGAGCTCAATAAACCCATTTATAAGAATAAAAACATATCCCTTGATGTTTTAACTCACAGAGGCTTTCTATAAAGTGAAAAAGTCAACCATTTGGCGTGTTCAAATTTCTCAGCCAGCCCTGATTCATTATTTGATGGAGTCGGCCGAAGGGAGATTTGAATGACATTATCGAGATACCATTTCCAGTTTCAAATTCACAGCCTGCACAAGTCATAGCCAACGTGAAAGATGAGAGGCCGTCACCTCAGTTAAACTACAAATGGCTTTATTTCTTTCCTTTTAAAAAGAAAGTGGAGTACTTGAGATGCTCACAATTTGACATTAGATTCAGCGCTAGGGGCCTGCCAAAATGGGGAATCTCTGTCTTGAGGTAACGGCCATGGAATTTGGGGATGCGAAGGTATAATATTAGCAATGTTTGCTTTCGCTCTCTCTTTCTCTTTCTTTCTACCGTCAGAGCAGTCCTTTTGTCCAATACTCACAATCTCTCTTTGGATTTAATATGATGTGCAACCACCGAATGCAAGTCTAATACTGACCTAAACGAAAAGCATACCTCTAATATTCTACCAGATAGAATTTGGGCAGTAAAATTTCCCTAGAGAACAGAGCCTTGTTTGGGGTGGGGACGGTGGGTGGTGAGGCAGGGGAAATGAGAGGTGGGTCCAACCCTCAGTCCTTGCCTCTGGGGGAGGAGACAGACATTGGCGTGTACTGAAGATCTTCTGGTGGTGGGGCGGGCTGTAAGTTTGACTTTCTTCCATTCCTTTGAGTACCAAGATTCCTTGTTTTGGAGGACACAACTGAAAAAGATAGGGAAATACATGGGAAAGTGTTTTCTGTTTGTTTACTTACTTGCTTATTCAACTAAAATTTTGTTTGTTTGTAAAGGTTTGAAAGAATACTGTTGTTATTAGTCAATGAAGCCAGGCATTAAAAAGTTTCCCTTGTATGAGGTCCTGCAGACTGTTCGCTTTGTGAGGTGGCTGCTAATAAAAAGACAAATGTGTGTTTAGTGAAGAATAAAGAAACACAAAGGCATGAGAGTGTTCCTGTGATCAGGCAACTTTCAGTCACCTAAGGAGACACAACAGACCTAACTATTTACTCCTTCTATAATTCCACGTGTTCAAATGGTCAGCCAGCCTGGAAGAAAGGACTTCCGTGTGATATTTATGGGGCTCGGTTTTGGAATAAACATGGTAATTCTCTTTAGTGACTGTCCAGTCTTTGCTGAGTAAATCAGGACAATTAGCAGGTAGCTGCTAGAAGAGAGTTACATTACTTAAAGACAATAAAGGGGGAACTTCATTCTCGTGCCCCAGTATCCATTTCCCCCATCCGTACCCCTCAACTCTGGTTCTGGCCTTCACACCTCAATTCTTGCCTAAACCTCGGCTTGGTCCCTATTTTCTCATCCAGCATTTGAACAGCCCAGCCCTATGTTTATTAAGTCCCATGAGAGCCCATAAATTAAACAAAAGTGATATTGTAGAAGCATAATGTTGCCTCCTTACGGTATCAATCACTGAGAACACTTACGCATGACCATCACAGCCTCAATGTCTAGTATGTGTCCACGTTTTACTTTGGTTAGAGTACCAGAAAATTCTGAATCATACAGACCATTTGTTCAATTAAACAGACTCAGAAGCTTAAAAGAACATTGGAAAGGGAAGTTTGTTTCTAAGTCATGCTACAAGGTTTATAAGTTCACATTTCTCTAGTAAGTATTCAATTTGGAGAGTGAAGGAACAGATTCCTTGGTTGGCAATATTTGCTGTTAGGCAGAACATAAATTTTAAATGTATTTGTAACATTATGAAATAGATAATGATATGTATATTACATAAAATTTCAGACACACTAATATTTATCCCAGATACTCATTCAATGTCTTGAAACAGTCACATTATTTTGCTTTAAGTTAAGATAGTTCAGCTTCATTTCTGACACTATACCCAGCCATAAGCACAGCTTTGCCAGATTAAAGCCATTCAGCTCTTTAAAGATATTGGTAAGATATAGAAGATGATAAAATCCTATTTAAGGAGTAATTAGCTAAAGGATTAACTGTATTAGAAAGCAAACAAAAATAGTGATCTCCTGTCTCATTTGAAATACTTGATTCAGTACCTTGCTCAAAGGCATTTATCATGGAAATGGAAATGGAAAGGCAAATTTCTGGAATTTACTGTCAACATGATTACAGGAAACTGAAAAATCTGCAATTTAACATCAATGAACTGAGATTTAGAAGATAACTGTAAATGTTCATATTCATTATTTAACAGCAATAAACAGTTTTGTATTTACATATTAATATAATGACATGATACAAAATGTTATGTATATAAAACATTAAACTGTTCAGTGAATGATTAAAGAAAGTAAGAACCTTATTTTCATACACTTAATGTTTTATTTCAAGATAACCTTGTAACTGCAGGGATTATTAAAATGTTTACCAATATCTCAACGTAAAATATATCATGGACTTAGGCAATTTTCATAACATAAAAGGCAAATAACTCCAGTGAATTACTAGAATCTACTTTCTTGTCGTCCAGACATTTTCTGTGAGAATTACTGACACATTTTTTTTCTTAAACATATAATGTATTTTTATCCCCAGGGGTACAGGTCTGTGAATCGCCAGGTTTACACACTTCACAGCACTCACCATAGCACATACCCTCCCCAATGTCCATAACCCCACCCCCTCTCCCGACCCTCCTCCCCCCAGCAACCCTCAGTTTGTTTTGTGAGATTAAGAGTCTCTTATGGTTTGTGTCCCTCCCAATCCCATCTTGTTTCATTTATTCTTCTCCTACCCCCTTAGCCCCCCCAATGTTGCATCTCCACTTCCTCATATCAGGGAGATCATATGACAGTTGTCTTTCTCCGATTGACTTATTTTGCTAAGCATGATACCCTCTAGTTCCATCCATGTTGTCGCAAATGGCAAGATTTCATTTCTTTTGATGGCTGCATAGTATTCCATTGTGTATATATACCACCTCTTCTTTATCCATTCATCTGTTGATGGACATCTAGGTTCTTTCCATAGTTTGGCTATTGTGGACATTGCTGCTATAAACATTCGGGTGCACATGCCCCTTCGGATCACCACATTTGTATCTTTAGGGTAAATACCCAGTAGTGCAATTGCTGGGTCATAGGGTAGTTCTATTTTCAACATTTTGAGGAACCTCCATGCTGTTTTCCAGAGTGGTTACACCAGCTTGCATTCCCACCAACAGTGTAGGAGGGTTCCCCTTTCTCTGCATCCTTGCCAGCATCTGTCATTTCCTGACTTGTTAATTTTAGCTATTCTGACTGGTGTGAGGTGGTATCTCATTGTGGTTTTGATTTGTAATTCCCTGATGCCGAGTGATATGGAGCACTTTTTCATGTGTCTTTTGGCCATCTGGATGCCTTCTTTGCAGAAATGTCTGTTCGTGTCTTCTGCCCATTTCTTGATTGGATTATTTGTTCCTTGGGTGTTGAGTTTGCTAGTTCTTTATAGATTTTGGACACTAGCCCTTTATCTGATATGTAGTTTGCAAATATCTTCTCCCATTCTGTCAGTTGTCTTTTGGTTTTGTTAATTGTTTCCTTTCTTGTGCAAAAGCTTTTGATCTTGATGAAATCCCAATAGTTCATCTTTGCCCTTGCTTCCCTTGTCTTTGGCGATGTTCCTAGGAAGAAGTTGCTGCAGTTGAGGTCGAAGAGGTTGCTGCCCGTGTTCTCCTCCAGGATTTTGATGGATTCCTTTCTCACACTGAGGTCCTTCATCTATACAGCATCCCTTCCTGATTAATACTGACACATTCTTTTAGGAAGCAGCATAGCATCACAGTTAAGAGAAAGAAGCTTATGACACCAAAGCCAGTTTTCTCTTGTGAAACCAAGCTTACTAGTTACATGTCCTGAGGTAGTTGGCCAATCATTTTTTGCCTCAGTTTCCTCTTCTATAAAGTAGAGAAAGGGATAGTACCCTCCCTTAGGATTATCATAAGGATGACTGAACTAAATCACATACAACTAAATCACTTGATATTTGCAGGACCCAAAACAAGAATACAAATGAAAGCTCAAATGTCATATTTCTAAATATTTACAAGCAATTTGAAGTGATAATAAACTATTAAATGAAATACATTCCACCTCTAACCTTGCAAGTATATGCCCTCATAAGGATGTGGATGGCTGGGTTTGAACTTAAAACTCTGGATTCCTCAGAGGCCTGCCCTGGCACACGGTGGCATGAAAAACACTGGCCCCCGAAAAACACAAACCCTGAGCCACTTTTCATGGATATGTGCGGTCACCTTGGCTGCATGTCCAGGCTCTGTGGATATCCACTACAGTCACCCCCCGGCTGCCCTGTCTATCTAGGGATGTATAAACACCCCAGCAATACAGAGCTTCTGCAGAAGGCTGGAGCCAGGTAAGATCCCCCTGCAGGTCCTGGAAGTGGCTGAAGGCAGGGAATTCTGGGAACAAGGCTACCTAAAGGATAATCTAGAAGAGAGCTGTGGGCTCCAGCTGGGCTTATCTCTTTGATTCCAAGGACTCATGTGTTCCATGGAGAGGGATGTCCCCATCATAGAAGGACAAAAATAGGACCCTCTAAGGAATGGGACCCAGGGCAGAGGCTCTGTTTGCCCAGATCTAAAGGCAGTGTGATTCATATCCCAACTTAGGGCAGTTAGAGGAAAACGAAGCGTTCACCATCATGCTCCATTCTGTCTTCAAAGTATGAAACAGCTATGAAATTAGTTTATGCCACAACGTATCATATTTTATTCATCCTAGGCATGTTCCACACAGTCATCAACAAATGCTGTTTTTAATATTCAGTTTACAATTTAAAAATCCACTTCTGATTTTAAAGATATATATTTAACCTTTCCTGTTTAAAAAAAAAAAAATAATATACACACACACACACACACACACACACACACACACACACACACTGTTGATAGAAGTTAGGCCAAAAAAGAAATCACTTAAAATGTCCAATAACATTGTACATTGTCACTATAAAATAGGCAAATGTAAGCAAAGAAATTTAAAAATTTTAAAAAGAGCATCAAAATTTAACCTAAATGCAAAAGAAACTATGGTATTATGTCATCTCCTACATTAGGCCTTCTGCGTTCACGTATTCCAGGATGGCTGATTCAGGGGGCCTAGTGCCTACAGCCAGCTGATGCTCTTGGACTTTGCCAGGTGTGTGATTGCGAAGCCTGGGTCTGGAAACAATAGCCTGACTTGAATATTCTCACAGGGTTAACCACACGAATAAATATCCCCGATAAAAACAAAGAACGAGCACCAAATCAAAAGCAATATAACCCAAGAAACCCCTGATCAAATATATGTTTGTAAGTACTTCAGAAAAAAATTCTCAAAAGTGGCCAGAGGAGCTTTGTTCTTATATCAACACAGAACACATGAGTTACTTCACAGCATCTCTTACTAACGTGACGTTTCCAATATTTAAAATTTCTTATTGTGAAGTCTCCAATATTTAAAATTTCTTATTATATGCATTTGCTAAAAATATTTCTATTCTTTGACACAGAGAGAGAGAGTATGAGTAGGGGGAGTGACAGAGGGAGAGGGAGAAGCAGGTTCCACAATGAGCAGAGAGCTTGACTCTGGGCTCCATCCCAGGACCCTGGGATCATGACCTGAGCCGAAGGCAGATGCCTAATGACTGAGCCACCCAGGTGCCCCTATTATGTGCATTCTTTGAAAGAAGCATGTCCACCTTACCCTGAGACCTGTCAAGTGCTTAGCAACCAGCATAGGAAGACCGGTTTACAGTGGGTGGCGTAGGCCTACCCCTAGCTGGGAGGAAACCAGGTGGCGAAGGCGTATCCCTACCTGGGAGGAAACCAGGTAGGACTCTGACAGGTCCGGTTGTCTCTGTGATGAGACAGTTGGTGTTGGCCTACTCAATGACTGTTCATCTCAGGGAGCGTGCAGTAAACCTCACATGCTAAGAATCCATGATAGAGAGATGAGCACTAACCTTGTTTCATTCCAGTAGGCTACTTCTATCTTTTCTGCTCCTAATCTTGTTTCCAGTCTAGAGTGGTGAAGATACGTTAAATGATCCTTTTAAATGGCATTGGAATTAAGCACCTGAAGATTGCCCTTTGCACCTCCAACAAACACTGGTTCCATTTTAGTTTTCACCCAACCCTCACACTTTTACCAGGATGACCATAATCAGACACCGTTGCTTAAAAATTTGGCTTAAAAATACAGTCCTAGGGGGGGTGCCTGGGTGGCTCAGTGGGTTAAAGCTTCTGCCTTCGGCTCAGGTCATGATCCCAGGGTCCTGGGATCGAGCCCCATATTGGACTCTTTGCTCAGCAGGGAGCCTGCTTCCTCCTCTCTCTGCCTGCCTCTGCCTGCTTGTGATCTCTCTCTGTCAAATACATAAATAAAATCTTAAAAAAAAAAAATACAGTCCCAGAGCATCTGGGTGGCTCAGTCTGAGTGTCTGCCTTGGGCTCAGTCATGATCCAAGGGTCCTGGGACCCAGTCAGCATCAGGCTCCCTGTTCAGTGGGGAGTCTGTTCTCCCTCTCCTTCTGCCCTTCCCAACCCTTCCCATCTCCCCGACTTATGCTCAATCTCTCTCAAATAAATAAATAAAATCTTTAAGAAGAAAAAGAAAATACAGTCCCAACTACTGAAAGGAAATTAATCAAGGCCTACTATATCTCTCTGATTCTATATTTCTGCCATTCTCTACAATAAACTCTCTTCTACCTTAGCAGGCTTCTCAAGCAGAATCACCCTCCCCAGTCTTTGCAGAGTACATTCTACCTTGATTATTCTCAGCATTGGATGAATGAGAATAGGATGGAACTCAAGTCTAAGAGAAGAGTATCCACCGTGACTAAAGCAAAACACATTCATGTTCTTGGAAAGATCTAAGACAACACAAATAGAGAAACCGCTCCCGGGGATGATCTGATTTGCTCAGAATAGGAAATAGAGAGAGCCATTGGGAATGACCTGGCTTGTTCAGATTAGGTCAAGAACCTGCAAAATGACAGAAGGCCTTGGAGGCTTGTGTTTCTGGTGTTAACGAAGGGGAGAAAATAATGGAAGACACGATGGGGTTTATTTTGAGGGCAAAGTGGCTATTTGATTCTGAAATGGATTAGGGGGCTGAGGATGGATAAGATGGTCACAGCAGGCACTGAAGGGATGACATCTGAAATCAAGACCCAAATGGAGTGAGGCAGCTGGAAATGGATTGTCAGGAGGCAATGGAAGTTGAAGCAGAGAGAAGGAACTGGTGTTGGAACAGACTTGGCAAGCTGACTGGGCAGGAGGAGGACGGGAGAGCCAGAGTTTAGAGTATGAAGGACTTTAGATTTTATTCTAATAACCATAAAGGAATGGCTAAGCTGTTCTAAATGCTATAATAAGAGACTTTATTTAATTTAATCCCTATAGCTCCCTGATCAGCGGGGAATCTGTTTCTCCCTCTGCCTCTCCCCCAACTTACGCTTGCTCTCTCGTCTCTCAAAAATAAAAAAATAATAAAAAAATTAATCCATGTACTATTAAACAATTTAAAATTAACTGTACTGAGGTATAAAACTGAAAGGAAAAGCCATTCTCATTAACCTAGGAACACTCCTTAGAAAGAATTTCTATTATAAATGGGGGGGTATCCTTCTACTTCAAAATACATTTATTTACCTCCAAAAATGGAAACATACCCTAGGCATCACTTTACACCTTGGTTTTTGTACTTCCTAACATGTCTTGGAGATTTTTTCTTTCAAGAACGTACCTGTTTTCATTGGTTTTAAATGACGGCTCAATATCACACTGTATGAATTATCCTGATTGATTTAATCAGGCTTTTTAAAAAAATAAGGAACCTCTGGGGACACCTGGGTGGCTCAGTTGGTTAAGCGGCTGCCTTCGGCTCAGGTCATGATCCCAGCATCCTGGGATTGAGTCCCACATCGGACTCCTTGCTTGGCAGGGAGCCTGCTTCTCCCTCTGCCTCTGCCTGCCACTCTGTCTGCCTGTGCTTGCTCTCGCTTCTCTATGACAAATAAATAAATAAAATCTTTAAAAAAAAAAAAAAAAAGGAACCTCTGTTTCCAGTTTCTGCAATTACAAACAACAACACCATTATTTATATCTTGGGGGTATACATATAAATTGATGAGTTTATTCGGCAGCACACTTCCAGAGGAGCAGAAGGACCAGCGGAAATGAAGTGCCATCAAGAGGAAGGCTAAAGTGTCACGGCCGTCGGCTACCTGACAGGAAGGCCTTCTCATAGCAGTGCAAATGCTTTTGCCCTCTTACTCACCTCTTGCCCCAATCTTCCAAAAAGTTCTTTACACTCATATGAGTAGGCTGTATTTTTGTTTTGTGACATAAAAAATTTCAGAGTATAAATCTGAAGTGATAGGGCAGATAAAAGACACAGGGACCACAGGAGGCCGGGGGGAGATAACCTTGAGAACTCAAGTTACCCAGATTTCTCTGACATTTTGAAAGGTGTTTCAGCCTTCCATGGGGTGGGTATCAAGATTCAAGACATTTTTTTCTAGATTTCAAGGAGCACAATGTGGCCCCGGCTGACATCTGGGTTACATATTTAATGCCCAAACATCCAAGGAGGGGGAATCAGTCAAGCTAACTCTTTTGATTTTTGTATAAACAAAATAACCAACTGATGGACTGATTACTTCACTTGTTTTGGATTTCTATATACATAGCCACATGCCAGTGATAAAAAATAAAGCCTCATCTTCAAATTCAGATCAATGTACAGGACCAAGCTATATTGTTCATAGCAATCTATGTTAAAAACAATGTATCTACTGAAGTCATTCTTAATTCCCATTTTCCCAAGATGCCAAAGCCAACATCAGTTATAGGCAAATAATTATCACTTGCCAAGAATATGAATAACCTCATTCATTATTTTGACTTCTTTGTTTATCTTCCTCGTTTTATCAGCATGGCATTTTATTATTACATTGTTATTTCCACAATAGGGTGGACTGAGAAAGAAAGAATAGAAACCTGTATTGATATTTCCAAGGGCTCTGCTAAGTGTTTAAGTTCAATACCAGTATTTTGATGAAATAAACTGGGAGATTCTACATTTTTTATTCATTCACATTTTCATTTAATTTCTTGAAAACAAATCCTGCTTCAACTATCAAAAATAACCCAATTATTCTCCATTCCCCAAAATAAATAATTTATAAAAACATTTAAAAGCATTTACTTATCTCTGCTTATAAAAAATATTACACAGTCAGGGATGCCTGGGTGGCTCAGTCAGTTAAGCCACTGCCTTCAGCTCAGGTCATGATCCCTGGGTCCTGGGATCAAGTCCCACATTGGGATCCTTGCTCAGCAGGAAGCCTCTTTCTCTCTCTGCCTTTGCCTGCTTATGCTTGCATTCTCTCTCTCTCTCTCTGACTAAATAAATAAATAAATAAATAAAATCTTTAAAAATATATTACACATTCATTGTGGAAAATAGAAATATATATATTTCATTTCAGAAATATGTACATACTTTTTACTTCATAACTACACACACACATATATATATATGGAAAAAGCATCTGGGTGACTTCCATTGCTTACTTGCAGTTTCTACATTTCTATACTATTTTGAAACATGGGATCTTAATAAATTATATGAATAATAAACTAAGACCTGGATTATCAAAGCAAATGACAGAATATACTCCTATAGATACCCTTTGCAGATTATTATAAACCTGGGATTATATAGCTATAACTCTATTATATATATATATATATAACTATATATATAACTCTATTATATAGCTATAAATCTATCCAAAATTACGAAAAAATTAGTCTTCTTCTCATTTTTCCCCTAATTCCCAAGGCTTCAGTTATTATCTATTCAAAACACACCTTTAATCCAGATTCTTTTCCTGCAGTGTAAACCTACAACTGTCTGCTAGAAATAGTCACTTAGACTTCTCATGCATACCTCAAATCGATAAGTTTAAACTACCTTAGAAAAGTTTCTTCATCTGGAATTGACTCTTCCTTCTATGTTGTGCATTTTAGCTAACAGAAGTAACATCTATCTCCCCAACTGACCAAGAAAAGTATCTTCTGCCCTCCTCTCTCACTCCTCAGGTCCAATCACTAAGTCTTATTTGTCTCCTAATATTTCTTGGCTCAACTTCCTTCTTTGCATCCTCACTGCTTCTAGCCTACCTTAGATCACTACTTCCCTCACCTTGGTGACATAGTCTACATGAATGGTGCCCCTGGGGCTGCGGAGCAGACAACATTTGGAGCACTTCCAGCCTCGTCTTTCCCCATCCTCCTTTCAAACTCTACTCTGTAGCATATTAAACATTTTTTCAACTCCTTAAATGTTCAATACTTGTATATATGCCACTATATGTATATTATATGTGCTATACACACACACATATACACACACATAACCCACTCTGAGCTACTCTATATCATCACCCCTATGATCACTGCCAAGGGTAGACTGGGTGTCCTTTCAATATACTCCCCAAACACCTGTTACTTCCTAATCACAGCACTTACTACTTTCATCATAATTACTCATTTGCTGATTATGCCCTCCAGTGGCATCAAGCGCATCTATATTTTTATTATTGTGTCTTCAATATCCTGAGTAGACACCCAGCACACATTTCCTAAACGAGGGAACTAATGAATCAACGAACATATGCTAATGTTCAGGCAAAAATAAGACAAGGGTCATGACCACATTAAAGTTAAGAATTATGGTGAAGTAGGAAATAGTCATAGGCAAGGTTAATGTCATTATGACTATTCCATCTGTAAGGTAAATTGTAGTGCTTATTCTTTATCTTCAAAAGCTGAGACTTATTAATATTGCCTCTACTAGTAAAAATGTTCAAGGAAAGACTAGGATTTATGGTGTGCCATTTCCTAATTTCACCATGTTTGGAGATGACAGTTCAGCTCTAGCAGAACACAGCCAGACAACTCCCAAGGATACAACTGAAAACACTCAAGCTGCCAGCAAATTGTTTTCCAAAAGAGTGATTATTAGGACAACAAAATCAAGTAAATAAGAAATGGAAAAGGCATGACAGGCCATCTAATCTTTCCTGTGAGAATACTCTCATTTTTTAATGTTGGCCTCAATGCTCATCAGGGTGACTCTTAAGTACAACCAGTGATGTCAATACCACCTTTACCCTCGGGAGGCTATTGTGCAAACCAGAAGTTTTCACTCCTTCTACTTGGAATAAAATTGTTCAAAATCTGCATTTTCCTCAATGTGCGCATTTTACTCTAGCTCTCTCATGCCTCTATCTTCTTAGATTTTATATGTAAAAAAAGCCGTTATGTAATCTGGGAGCAGTAGTTTTCATTTAACTAAGAGTTACGAGAAACAAATTACTCTTTCCATTTAACCAGTGATTTTTTCTTTCTTAATATGCTTTTATTTCATTCCATTGATGTTTAAAAGTTGGAAGGGATAAAGAAGTCAGAATTTGCCATTTCAGTAGATTACATCGTAGTAAACCTCAAGAGACTTCATGTCCATTTGCTGTGATGAGAACATTTTTCCTTGAATACTGGTCAGCTAATGGGGTTGTCAGCCGCAGCTGAGCCATGTTTGGACCATTTAGAACTTTATGAAAGTAACTTTTGTTTGTTTGTTTGTCATTTTCATCTTATGTTTCCTTGAGAATCTTGCCTGTATTATTTCAATATGTTACCTTTTCATGTAATTAAAAATATTTCTGGTTCAATGAATGAGACAATAGCAGCCTTTTATCTGCATTATTTTCCAAATATTAATCTTCTATGTACCAATTTCCTGGATTTGAAGTATATTTTATATTACCGTGCCATTTTTAACTGAATACTTAGTTTGAGATGCAATACTTGTTTTAACTTAAGTAACATTTATGTCATAGGATGCTTTATTTCCTAATACTCATAAATGCAAACAACGTAAAACATTATTGCATAACTCCTAAAATATCTTGTAGCCCACATTTTGGAAAAACTATTCTACCATATTCCATTTTAAATCTATAGTTTTCTTCTTCTTTTTAAAAGAATCTTTCAGAACCATTTTTTGACGGCCTACCAGTTAAAATTTGTATTGCATATATTTTAGATTTGTTATCCTATCCTCCTACTACTATAAAATTTAATTTTAACAAATACAGAGAAATATCAAGCATGATTTGTAAAAATTAGAGGAGGTCTTGATATCTTTGATATATTTCTTTTTTTTTTAGATTTATTTATTTATTTATTTATTTATTTATTTATTTGACAGAGAGAGATCACAAGTAGGTAGAGAGGCAGGCAGAGAGAGAGAGAGAGGAGGAAGCAGGCTCCCTGCTGAGCAGAGCCTGATGAGGGACTCGATCCCAGGACCCTAAGATCATGACCTGAGCTGAAAGCAGAGGCTTAACCTCCTAGCCACCCAGGTGCCCTCTTTGATATATTTCTAACTGAGGTGCTATTGAACCTACTTTAATAAGCAGTTAAGGTACATAATTAATAATACTTAAACAGCAACTGGTACTATTGAAAATATTCTATTCTATTGACACTAGTTATTGCCTGAATATTATGCACTTATACTTTTTTACATAACATTTTCAAAAGTCAACTTAAGTATAAATTCCTTTTTTTTAAAAGATTTTATTTATTTGATAGAGAGAGAGAGCACAAGTAGGGGGAGCAGCAGGCAGAGGGAGAGGGAGAAGCAGACTCCCTGCTGAGCAGAGAGCCTGATGTGGAGCTCCATCCCAGGACCCTGGGATCATGACTTGAGCTAAAGGCAGACCTTTAACTGACAGAGCCACCTAGGTGTCCCTTAAGTACAAATTCTAAATTAGTATGGATTCATGTAAAATCATCTATCTAGCAGTTAGCTTAACTTAGCAATTAGCTTTCTCTAGTTACTCTATTTGGTATCTGTGAAAACATTTCTACTTCACAATTACTGAGCAAAAATCCTCTTTAACAACCAATAAATAGAGATTCACAAAACATTGACCATTGTGAAAACCCGTTGCAGTTATTCTCCAACTGGATTCACTGCCATCTATTATTTTTGTTTATGATCTTTTAGCCAGTTCCAAATCCATGTGACTCTGTTCTCATCCAAAACAATTATAATTAATTTGCAAGTAAAAGTTCATGATCCTCTGTTTCAAATGCTTCACTGGAGCCTGAATACATGACGTCTGTTCCATCCTCTTCATCCAATTAGTTTTGTAACTCTATCAAAAAGGCTATTATCATGGTCTGCCATGATTTGTTCATTGTGGACTCTGCTGCTTAAGGTTCAAAATTCCATTGTCTCCTAACTGCTTACAGATTGTCCTTCAATATTTTCTCCTTCCATTACTCCATATTGATCTTTGGCTTGGTTGGATGTAAACATTCTATTTGTATGTTTATGAAGAAGAAAACCTGAAGGAAAGTAACCTGTACCATCACTTTGCTTTCTGCAAGTGACATAGCATTTAAATGAGGTGCTTTGGGATCTTTGGTCTTTATTTTATAATTCATTAATTTTACATAAAATCCTTTTCATGAAAATTATTAAGAAGTTCTGCATTATTAATTCTTGGGTACTTGGAATTTTCAAAGGACAATAAAACTAGGCTAATTAATGAAGCCTAGTGTTCATTCAGAAAGTTCATACGATAGAACGACAGGTTCATCGTCATTCAGATCGAAAATGAACACTAATTATAGGGCACAGTGAAGTAAATTGGAGAGGGTCTAAGAATGTTTCTATGAGGCATAATAAAATTAACTCCTAACACTTCATAATATATAATTAAACATAAATATTTGAATCTTTTTAAATAAATATAAAGCTGCTTGTAGAAGTAAAATATTCAGAAACCTTAAGATTTCTGGTTACTGGTGCACGAGTAGCTCATTCATGGCAATTACTGGTAACATCTGCAATAAGCAATAATCTTAATGATATTAATTACCAACTGTACTGGCTCCAATTTCTATGATAATTAAGTTACTTGGTTATATATGGATAATCCTAACGTGTAGAAAAGTTTGTTCCTTTAGCATTCCTCCTAGAAATCTGCTGACATTGCCAATTATATAGCAAATGTCTTTTTCTTCAAAAAAAAAAAAAAGGAAATTCACAATACAGCACTTATTTTCAACTGTGAAAATCAGTAATATCTGGGAAATTAGAAATTCCCATATTATATTTTCTTTCTATTCATGATAATTTTAAAACATTTGTGAAAATTAATTTTTTAAAAATTGCAAATTGAGTATTCATGTTTAAAATGCTGTTGCAAAGTTTCTTGCTTTCTCAGTTACTAATACCATTATTTTAAACTGAAAACCTGTATTAACTTTGTCTTACCCTGATCTGGTTCAGTAAGAAAGCAGTTCCATTTGTTAATTAAAGAAAACTCTTATTTTAAAAATCTGATTGATATCTGATGAAATTCCAGCTAGGACTTGGTCACTAAAGGACTGGGCAATTTGAAATTTAAGTAGACATGGGCAAAATGATCCTATTTTTTTTCAATGATCCTATTAATTGCTTGTTGTAGCAAGAGATAGTTGTTCAACAAAGAGAAGGGAAAATTCATTTTTTTCCCAATTAATTTTCTGAAATTGGAATTGAGAAATAGTAATGAACTTTTGTGAATTTAAATACATATGAGTTAAAGGCTAACAGAGGTATAATATTGGAATAGTGTAGAAAAAGCTGGAAATAGTGTTTTTAATAATAAAATTAGTTGTAATGCTTTCTATTTGAAAAATTGCACCCTTTTCAAATTTGCTTACTGACAATGTGTTTTTTTCCTCCAAGATTTAAATAAATTAAAAAAAAACACATATAGAGGGTGACCACAGATTTCAAATTTTTAATATTTATTTCTAAAATTAATGATGAGAATTCTTTTTACTTTTTCTCATTGGAGGGGTAGAGAGAAAAGGAGAGAGAGATTATTGAGTGGGTCCACACCCAGCATAGAGCCTGACTTGGGGTTCAATCTCACAACCCTGAGATCATGACCTGAGCCAAAATCAAGAGTCAGACGCTTGACTGATAAGTCACCCAGGCACTCCAAACTCTTTCTACTTTTCAAAGCATCTTTTTACTATTCTGAGTAAACACTCTTAATGATTAAATATTTCCCACCAAAAGTATTGTTTTTCTAGTTGCAGTCACATGAATGAGAATGCCATATTAGCTACACGGCAATAAAAAGATATATATTGATAATGATGACCATTTGGGCAACATAACAGATCCTGAAGCAGGTAAAATGGCCCTTCTATGCCCTGTTCACTTCAGTTTCATGTACCTACAAGCACGCAATCATTGTTCAATGACTATATTAAACCCAATAAAATTAAATATTTATATTTTTTCTTAGAAGAAAATTTATAATTCCATTTTTAAAAAAAGATTTTATTTATTTATTTGACAGATAGAAATCACAAGTAGGCAGAGAGGCAGGTAGAGAAAGAGGAGGAGGGAAGCAGGCTCCCTGCTGAGCAGAGAGCCTGATGCGGGGCTGGATCTCAGGACCCTGAGATCATGACCTGAGCCGAAGGCAGTGGCTTTAACCCACTGAGCCACCCAGGCATCCCTATAATTCCATTTTTAATAGAAACTCTAGGCTCACAGAAACAAAAATCTGTCACTGAATTAAGATACGCCTCATTTAAATTCGCTAAAAAAGTTTTTAACTGTCTCCATATGAAACTGAAAAAGCTAATATGAAAATGAAGCTCTATCTCTTATAGCCTCTATTGGTTCAATGATGGTAAAAGCAATATCTAATTAGTTTTCGTATTAGGAATAATACCCAGTACACTGAAAAACTTTGGTATATATTTGCTTAATAAATTCATGCATGAGCCTTGTATCAGCCAGACCTCAAGCAGAGGAGCAGAACCAGTAGGAGATCTATATTAGGAGGTTTATTGCAGTGAATTGGTTTATGCCGGTGAAGACTAATATGTCCAAAATCCAAAGGGCAGGCTGTCAGGAAGGGAAAGTTAGAATTCTTGGTCCAGGGCTCATTGGGCTGTACTCCCACAAAATTTCTTTTTCCATCAGGGAAGTCTTAGCTCTGCTCTTCATATATTTCAACTGATTGAATGAGGACCACTTAGGTTGCCTCAAATATTTCTATTGCCTAATGGCCAATACTAATTTCTCTTCCCTCACTGATTATGGACGTTAATCATGTCTGTAAAACACCTTCATAAAAACACCTAGATTGGTGTCTGAGAAATCCAGCTGTAAGCTAGCAGAGTTGGCACAGCAAAAAAGGACCTGAACGAATGGAATATGTGCTACCTTTTCTAGTGGTGGATAGAATTATAAGATTCCATGTATTTTATCATTTTCAATAATCTTAAGAATCCTGTGTCTCATCCTTATTTTACAGAAGAGAAACTTGAAGTTAAAGTAAGATAAGTAGCTGTCAATGTTAACCAGCTAGTGAAGGTCAAAAACTAAAATATAATCATTCCAAAATTCTAACCCTTAAGACCATAACCTTAGTATGGCATTACTAAACAAGAAATTGGCATACAGAGAAAGGGATAGAAACAAATGTTCAGGCATGTCATCTTGGTAAAGAATTTCAGTTTCTCATTGCAATGCCCTTGTTTTCACCTTCCCTCTCCATTACTGTGTTCATCTGTGTCACACTGCCCAACATTCCTGAAGAAGCACTAGAAGAGAATATAGGATGGTTGAGATAATGTTTATAAAGATAGTTATTATCATTTGTGTCTTATTACAACAAAATATTTTGGAAGCCATAAAAAAATGTTTTAGCCAACAACAGTAGGAAAAACTTTTCACACATGCAACTGTCAAAGCTTATGCTAAAATTATTATTGGTTTTTGTTTAACTTTATTCAATATCTGGGTCTAGGTTTCTAGAAATATTTGTAACTGGAAAGTAAAAATAAGATTTTGCTTTTTAGCACATAATAAATGATTTTTCCATGACAGTTTTTCCTTCTACTTTCTCATACTCTGCCCTACTATAATTTTCTTGTTTATATAGCTAAGCCCCAAACTAGTGTTATGTACAAATTTATCTTAAATATAGTCTGGTCTTCTAGATCACATAGAAATAACAATGAGAGAGATAAAATGAATTTAACTATAACATAACCAAATAGAATATTATTTATTAATTTTAATAAGCACTATCCAGTCTAAATGTATGAATTGGGACTTTGCTACTGAATTTGATTTGTAAACTTCATAATGAACCTCAACCTGTTTGTTATTCCTTTGCAAACTTAAAAGTTATAATAGGACAATGACATCTTAAGAAATAAAGCTAGTAATTCATTTTCACTTCTTCATAAGAAAACATAAACCTTTTAAATGATATTAAATATAATGTTCTTCTATTTAATGTTAGCACTATAATGCAAGCTATAAATTCTGTTACTGTCCAAAAGATAGAATTGGGAGAGAATTTGCAGAAAAGTCCAAACACAATCCAAAAAGAAGAAAGTTTTCCCAAAAGAAAGAAAAATGAAAACAGATGCAGTGTCATCCTCCATTATGTTAGCTAGTGCATGGTTCTTGCTAAAGAACAGACATTCAATCTGCTTTGAATTATTTGTCACTTGGCTTCTTTATATTTCCATGCCCTTTTTTTTTTTTTTTTTGCATTTTATTCACTACTCATTGTGTTACACAACCTACATTCTGCAAAAATAGTGTTAATATATATTCTTACCAAGGATTAAATATGCATAGCCAAGTTAAGAACCTTTGCAAACCTTGATGTTTTACATTTTGCAACCAAACTTGATCACTTGGGGGTTTGATTCCCTTGCTCTTGGCCAAGCTGAATGTAAAAGTCCAATGAATTGGACATTAAAAGGCTTATAAAATATTCAAAAAGCTTCTTGCACATCAAACAGCTCTTAAGACAGAACATTTTGATGAGTTTAGTGTAAATGAATCAGAAGCATATGGATTAAATTTACCTTAAAATACTCCTGGGTTTAAGAATTAAGAGAAAATGTGCTTGGCAAAACACATTTTGGGTTTTGCCTAACCCAGAACATTGGAAAAGTATTTCAAGATGTTTGATGAGCCCAAATCATGGCTGGGTTCACCCATTCCTAATCCCCTTTGGTAACACCAAAGGACAGGCAGAGGCAGAATTTAGGTGCATGAATCTAGTTCAGGTTTTTATCATGGTCATTCCAAACTATTGGATAACTTGAGAATGCCTTGCCTTGTCTAAATCAAAATAGTGCTACATGTTTTTTATAGATAAGAACTATAGAATGTAGATAAGAACTATAGAATGCCTTATATGAAGGGTGTGGTTCTACATAATTATAGCAGCTTCTCTGTACCCACTCAATAAAAAAGAGAAATCATAAGGTTTATGCTAACTTGGAGCATATCAAGAGATGCACAGAGAATTCAATATTATTCTTAATGACTATCTTGAATTGAATTATGTTTATCAATTATTTCTACCTTTTAAAGGAACAAAAATATGCTAAAGAAGATTCAGGGTTTCAAAAAGAAGTGTTATGTACAATAATCAATATTGTATAATTTTATTTTCTTTACCAGTGATTTTTATTCCTACCTAAGAAATGGGCAGCATATATGAACAAGTCATTAAATTATCTGAATATAACTTTATATTAAAAGTAACAATTCATTCTTGATTTAGGGAACTTCTAATAATACTTGAATTATTTCTCATTTGAACTTATGACTAAGTCTTTACTTGTTAGTAAACAAATGTGGAGGAAAAAAATTAGAAGCCATCTTCCTTCTTCTCTTCCAGTAAAGAAATAACCAGGGAGTGATGCAAATCACTATGAATTGGCAGCTGAAAAATTTTAAATTAGAGCACCAAACATTCATTTATAAAATATGGCTCATTGCATAGAAATGCAAATGATCTCAAGAAAATGTGTCAAAGATAACATCTAAAGTGAAATCTAAATGTGAGTTTTTGTAACAAATAATACATAAATGTAAGACATATTCTTGAGACTTAGACTAGTAAATATGAATGATATTTACCATTTTCTCAAGCTTGAGGAAGAGAAGGTGTTTTCTAAAAGGACAAAAGTTTTTATATTATGGAATGATGATAGGCTATTTTCTGCAATGTGATAAGAAATTACTAAGGAGATATAAAGATATAAAGATTGTACACATACTTATACAAATATGCTAGATTTTTTTTAAAATTTGCTCTGTTTATTTGCTTATGTACTCAGATCAATTTTACATATAATTAATTTTTGTTTCCAAATAATGAACAGGTAATTGATTCACAAAATGAAAGTGTTTCTATAAAAATGTGTGTAGATAAAGATCACATTTTTTTGATGTATAGTTGACACAATATTACATTAGTTTCAGGTATAAAACAGTGATTTGATAATTCTGTACATAATATATGCTCGCCACAAGTGTAGCTACCATTTGTTACTATATAACATCATTACGGTATTATTGACTATATTTCCTATGCTGCACTTTATACCTCCTTGACTTATTTATTTACCAACTGGAAGTTTATTCCTCAGTTCCTTCAGCTATTTCACACATTCCTCATCTACCACCCCCTGGCAACCACCAATCTGTTCTCTGTACTTAGAATTCGGTCTCTGTTTTTTGTTTGTTCATCTGTTTTGTTTTTGAGATTCCACATGTAAGTGAAATTGTATGATATTTGTCTTTCTCTGTCTTACTTATTTTACTGAGCATAATACCCTCACCATCATGTTGTTGTAAATGACAAGATCTAATTTTGTTTATGGGTGAATAATATTCCTGTGTGTGTGTGTGTGTGTGTGTGTGTGTGTGTACCATATATTCTTTATTCATTCACCCACTGATAACACTTAAGTTGCTTCCATGTCTAAGTTATTGTAAATAATGCCATGATAAACATAGAAGTACATATTTTTTTTTTAAATCAGTGTTTTTGTGTTCTTTGGGTAAATTCAGTGGAATTACTGAATCATATCATATTTTTATTTTTAATTTTTTGAGGAACCTCCATAGTGTTTTCCACAGTAATTGTACCAATTCTTACCAACAGTGCATAAGGGTTCCTTTTCTCCACATCCTTGCCAACAGTTGTTATTTCTTGTCTTCTTGATACTAGCCATTCTGATGGGTTTATCATCTTATTATGGTTTTGATTTGCACTTCTCTGATGATTACTGATGTTGAGCATCTTTTCATGTGTCTGTTTGTCTCTATAGACCTCCTTTGGAAAAATGATTATTAATGTGCTCTGCCCATTTTTTAATTGGATTACTTGGGGAGTTTTTGGTGTTTAGTTGTATAAGCTCTTTATATATTTTGTATATTAACCCCTTTGGATATATCATTTGCAAATACCTAGAACATATCTATTTTCAGTGACCAAAAAATAGAACTACAACACTTTAAAATAATTTGGTCTTTCAACAACCTTAACTTTCTGAAACCTAGTGATACCAAAGATGTTCTTAGTATCCTAAAGCTATGCCATAAATTCCCTGCACTAAAGATATACATATACTTTAATGCTAGCCCCTCATTCATAGCCTTTTGGATTCTTATTTACCATTTACCATTTATTCACTACTATTTAACTTGATTATACCACAAATATTTACTGAGCACCTACTGTGGGCAAGACACTTGGGTATTAGAGAAATGTAGAGATTATTTATTCAGAATTTCTTTTCTCAAAAAGTTTGTGATATATTGGGTATATTAAAACATGTATAGGGGTGCCTGGGTGGCTCAGTCATTAAAAGTCTACGTTCGGCTCAGGTCATGATCCCAGGGTCCTGGGATCAAGCCCTGCATCGGGCTCCCTGCTGAGCAAGGAGCCTGCCTCTCCCTCTCCCACTGCCCCTGCTTGGGCTCCCTCTCTTCGCTGTGTCTCTCTCTTTCAAATAAATAAATAAAATCTTTTAAAAATGTATAAAAAGTTATTACTAAATGTGGCAAGTGACATAAGGTCAATATAGAAACATCCTATGGATTATTGAAAAAGAATTCTATTTTTTTTTAAGATTTTATTTATTTATTTGAGAGAGAGAGACAGAGATAGCAATAGAGAGAGTATGAAAGTGAGGAGAGGAGAAGCAGGCTCCCCACAGAGCAAGGAGCCTGACGTGGGACTCGATCCTAGACCCTGGGATCATGATCTGAGCTGAAGGCAGAGGCTTAACCAACTGAGGCACCAAGCACTCCCTGAAAGATAATTCCTCAGTAGATTCCATGAAGCAAACATAATGCCAGCAGGAAAAATAACAGATGACAATCTTACATTAAAAGATGACACAGAGGGGCACCTGGGTGGCTCAGTGGCTTAAGCCACTGCCTTCGGCTCAGGTCATGATCCCAGGGTCCTGGGATCGAGCCCCGCATTGGGCTCTCTGCTCAGCAGGGAGCCTGCTTCCCTTCCTCTCTCTCTCGCCTGCCTCTCTGCCTACTTGTGATCTCTGTCTGTCAAATAAATAAATAAAATCTTAAAAAAAAAAAAAGATGGCACAGAAAATGTAACAGAAGAAAATTATATTGCTAATAGTTGAACAGTGGATGCTAATAAGAATCATTTAAATTATGTTGAGTTTGTTTTGTTTAAAAAGGTAAGGAAGTGTATAACACATTTTATATCAACTTGAATTTAGTGTGAATTTTGTGTCATTTGAAAACAAGTAAGTAAGTGTTATGTATAAGAGGTTATACGGTATATTTGAACGAAATGACACAATGAAGTATAGAATGTTTAATGTTGTATAACAGAAGAGCTCTGGAGCAGGGACTAAGTCTTAGCAGAAGATAAATGCAAAATTGTCTATAAGAAAAACTGCCAACTGGTTTTAAAAATGTTAGACTACTGATGTATGCTAATTAAAAGGGATATATTTAGCCTGCTTCCAGCTAAGCTGGTAGGGATAAACAGAAAATACTAGCCATCTATAGGAGTGTTCTGAGGACTACATATAGCCAAATTACCAGGAGAGTTTGCTAACAAGAGCAGTTTTCTGCAATTAGAACATCTGTTAGTAGCACCCATACATCCTAAGTGCTAATAAGATTTTCAAATGATTATTAAGAATGTTAACTTCTGATTATTAAGAATATTTGCAAAGATGACAGCAAGAGTGGCAGGTGGCCCCTGAGCAGATATCTAAGACTGCTACTGTCTTATGCTATAAAAAGGTACTCTGAAGTAAATAGCAATGATTTTGAACATGTGGGGGATATATATTGAATAAAGCGGGTATTTCATATTAGAGACATTTACTAGCTATATGTTGATATTTATTATAAATAGATAGTAATTTATTTTCACTTACAAATCAGACATTGTGTTCCTATCTTGTTAGTTTTGTGTGTCAGCTTCATAGGAGTCCTAACATGGCTACACACATGGCACTTGGCAGCGCCTTTTATGACGTAGCCGGGGAAAAAGTGAAAGAGCTTAGATAGGAAAGTACATTCCCCAAACTACTGACATGTGAGGCCAATGTTAGCAACCCTTTAAAAAGTTTTCCATCAAAAATTATTTGTTTCTCATCTTCTCATTCTGGATTTCTAGTTTGGGTGATGTTTCAGTTATATGGAAACTACATTCATAGCTTTAGGCAATCTTTAACTATAGATCAGATAAATGAGGCCTAACCAAAGTAAAGTTTTCAGTTTTACTTGTTTCTTATTTCTTTTTAGATTGATGATAAGATAAAAATTAAACCATTTTGGGAAGTAAGATAGAGAAAGGTCCAACCTTTCAAGAGCTGTTGTAGACTGACACACACACAAACGCAGATTCATAACAAATATGTAGAAATTACAAGAGAAATTAGAGAGTAGGGAATGGAAAGGGCTTATCTGGGGGACCGGTAGAAAGGTCTCATCTCTCCTAGCACCCTGCCCCATCCAGTTCTTCTTCATTTTTCACTTAAAAAAAAAAAAGTGACCTTCAGCCATTAGCAAATGTCTTCAGCTTCACCTTTCAGATAATTTCACTACACCATACATACTTACCCACTTCCATACAATTTTGCCTTCTCTTCTATGATCTGAGAGAAAGAGGTTGGACCTGCTGCCTCATCTTGATATTTCTGGTCCACCCCTCCTGAATTTGTCTCACTTCATATTGTTTCTGTCCATCTCAGGGCACCTCCTTAAATCTGTCTTCTATTCATGGTTAATGTCTTATCAAAGAGTCTTGATATCCACCTTCATTTACTTATTTCCTAGTCATTCCGTAACTCAACCTCTAATTGAATTCCACCCCTGCTATACCACTAAAATCACTCTTACTACTGTCACCAATAGTTAAAAGAATGGAACTTTTTTTAAACTTATGTGTACCTTTAATCTAATTCATTAGTTTTACTCTGAATAATTTCAGATGACAAAATTATATGATTAGAGTTTAGCTGATCACTATTTGAGAAAAAAAATGCACTTCTCCATTTCTTTCTAGCATGAAGTCTGGTCAAACTGTTTAAAACTACAGTTTTAAGGGGCACTATTGCCTACGCAATGCCAAGCCACAGACATGCATACATACCAGGGACAGAAATGCTTCTAGTAACAGACAACAGGCCCACACATGGAGGTGTCATCAATATAAAAACAAAGTAGCAGCCTCAGACTCTGTCTCAAAGACTATATGTTGGCATCTCTTTCTTACTGATATGTTAGACAAACTACTTAGCAAAATGAAAAATGTAGGACAAGAGTATTCCAAAGAGACCAGCGATGGAGGCAAAGGCCTTGAGACAAAGAGGAGATTGCTTCTTCCAAATTCTGAAAAGCAGGCTAGGTTTTGGTTGTAACTCTTCTTGAATTCCTTCAGCAGAAAAAGTACATCTACCTCAACTCTAGGTCTTGCCACCCCAGCTCTCCATTGGAGATACTTACCTGTTTTTTGAACTTCAGTGTGGTAGAGGAAGAGAAAGGTAACCATGTTTAGCGTAAAGGTGGGCAAAGGAGTTGCTAATACTCAACGGTGAATAACTGAAAGCGTTCCTCCTAAAATTAGGAACAAGACAAGGAGGTCTTCTCTTACCACTTTTATTTAACGTAGTACGGAAGTCCTTGCAATTAGAACGTTACATCGAAAACTGATGATGTACTATATGTAGACTAAACAAACAAACATAAATAAATAAATAAACTAAAAAAAAAAATCCAAATCGGTAAGAAAGAAGTAAAATTTTCACTTTTTTGCAGATGACATAATGATATATATAGAAAACTAAAGACTCTGCCAGAAAACTATTAGAACTGGGGCGCCTAGGTGGCTCAGTGGGTTAAAGCCTCTGCCTTCGGCTCACGTCATGATCCCAGGGTCCTGGGATCGAGCCCCGCATCGGGCTCTCTGCTCCACAGGGAGCCTGCTTTCTCCCTCTTTCTCTGCCTGCCTCTCTGCCTGCTTGTGATCTTCATTTGTCAAATAAACAAATAAAATCTTAAAAAAAAAAAAGAAGGAAAACTATTAGAACTAATAAATGGATTCAGTAAAGTTGCAGGATATAAAATCAATATACAGAAATCTGTTACATTTCTATACACTAATAATGAAACAGCAGAAAGAGAAATTAATAAAACAATCCCATTTACAACTGTACCAAAATAATAAAATACCCAGGAATAAACTTAACCACAGAGGTGAAAGATCTGTATTCTGAAAACTATAAAACATTGGGAAAAGAAACGATGAAAACACAAATAAATGGAAAAATATTCCATGCTCATGGGCTGGGAGAACAAATATTGTTAAAATGTCCATACTATCGAAAGAAATCTACAGATTTAATGCAGTATCTATCAAAATATCAAGTCAATTTTCACAGAACTACAACAAATAATCCTAGCATTTGTATGGAAACATTCTGAATAGCAAAAGCAATCTTGAAAAACAAGAACAAAAATGAAAGTATCAGAAGCCCAGATTTCAAGATATACTACAAACCTGAAGTAATCAAAACAGTGTGGTACTAGCACAAAAATAGACTTATAGATCAATGAAACAGAATAGGGAGCCCAGATTATGTGGTCAATGAATTCATAAGAAAGGAGGCAAGAATACTCAATGGGAAAAAGACAGTCTCTTCAATAAATGGTGTTGTGAAAAGGAGACAGCTACGTGCAAAAGAATGAAACTGGACCACTTCCTTAAACCATACACAAAAATGAGTTCAAAGTAGTTTTAAAGACCTAAATGTGAGAGTTGAAACCACAAAAACCTAGAAGACAGCACAGGAGTAATGTCTTTGACATCAGATGTAGCAACATTTTTCTAGGTATATCTTCTAAGGAAAACAAAACAAAAGCAAAAATAAATTATTGGGACTACATCAAAATAAAAAGCTTCTGTACAATGAAAGAAGCAATCAGCAAAACTAAAAGATGACCTACTGAATGGGAGAAGATTTTTGCAATTGATAGATCCAATAAGTGGTTAGTATCCAAAATATATGAAGAACTTATACCACTCAACACCAAAAAAATTAATCCAACTAAAAAGTGGGCAGAAGACAGGAACAGATATTTCTCCAAAGAAGACATACAGATGACCAACAGACACATGGGAAGATGCTCAAATCACTCATCATCAGGGAAATGCAAATCAAAATTATCATGTGGTATACCTCACACCTGTCAGAATATCAGAATAGCTAAAATTAAAAATGAAAGAAACAACAGGTGCTGGTGAGGCTGTGAAATAAAAGGAAACTTGTGCACTGTTGGTGAGAATGCAAACTTGTGTAGCCAATGCGGAAAACAGTATAGAGTTTCCTCCAAAAATTAAAAATAGAATTACCATATGATCTAGTAGTTCCACTACTATTTACCCAAAGAATATGAAAACACTGATTTGAAAAGATATATGCACTCACCCCTATGTTTACTGCAGTGTTACTTGTGATAGCCAAAATATGGAAGCAACTCAGGTGTCCATCGATAGATGAATGGATAAAAAAAAGTCATGTGTACACACACACACACACAGACACACACACAATGGAATATTACTCAGACATAACAATAAAGAATAAAGAATAAAATCTTGCCATTTGCAACAACATGTTGGATCTAGAGGGTGTAATGCTAAATGAAAGAAGTCATTCAGAGAAAGATAAATACCATATGATTTCACTGGTATGTGGAATTTTAGAAACAAAACAAACAAGCGAGGAAAAAAGAAACAAATGAGAAAACAGACTCTTAACTCTAGAGAACAAACTGGTGGTAACCAGAGAGAAGGTGGGAGAGGGTATAGATGAAATAGATAAAGGGGGCTAAGGGCATACTATTTGTGATAAACACTGAGTAATGTATAGAATGTTTGAATTACTATATTATACACTTGAAACAATATAACACCATATGTTAAGTATACTGGAATTTGAAAAAAACAAATACATAAAATTTTAAAAACACACAAAAAAACTCCAAAACAAAATGTCTAGGGAAAGGAAGAGTATAATATACAACAACAACAACAAAAGCTGGTGAACAGCTCATGAATCACTTTTGCTCCCCTCCACCACGGAAATCATTTAAAATTCTTATAATCAAATTTACTCAGATATCTACGGCATCTCAACCAGGTTTTCCTGGACTTATTATTGGATTTGTTTAATGCAAAGAGGTGCTTCTAGAATTATTCTAGAACAGCTCACTCTGTTCCCCAAGGTAATCATTTTGGTGACTGAACAAAAATAAAAAGAAAGCTATTTGGAATTTACCTAGGTAATAAAAGAAATCTGAGTTTAATTTGTAATAAATTATATAAATTAGAACATGCTGCCAAACATATCTTTTTCTCTACCATAAAAGAAGAAATAACACAAATCTATATGATTTTTAATAACTCTATAGAAATTACTTTTTATGGAGGCATGGAAATCCAGTATGAAACAAATAGAATTATAGTATTAATGAATTCTAAATAGTTTATGGGCCTTGCATCAGAGCTATACAAAGCTCAAGGTGACATTTATTTACTTCATATTTTAGTGAGTAGTTTTGATTATTGTGTCAGATACAATTGAAAACATGCTTCCATATATTACTGTAGAACAATTCCATATAAAGGTGAGGTAATCCCTCATAGTTTAATAATAAAGGTCCTTATTAAATCAAATAATTTTGAAGTCATTTCTGTTTCTAATATGTGCACAATATATTCATTATTATCTCACGGTCACAATTCTTTTCATTCAAGATGAAGATTTTTTGAGCAATATCATCTTGAGAGAAAGTTTTGGACCCCAAAATTTAAAAAATTACTATATTGTTCATGGGTATAAACTCCATGAATGTTTTTTAAGAGTAATCTGCCTTATTAGGGGGATTTGTCTCAGTTTCAAATGGGGTAACCGAGGTTTACGGATGTTAAGTGCTTTGCCCTAGGTCACTAAATGTAGAAAAGAGACCAAGGAGAATGTTCTGGTATATAATTTGCCAAATTCAATCTAGTGGATTTACATAGAAAATCTAATGGAAATCCAAAGATTTGCCCTACAAACCTTTAAAAGATAATAATCTCTAAACAAATAAATAACATTTGTGAATATAAAAACATGCCAAAGTCTCTACATTCTTAGCAGAAATATCCTTTGGCCTCTTTCCTGCTTCCTATTACAGTATCACATAATATATGATCGTATTAACAATATTTAACAAAGGGTGATTAGGAGATATGCGGGTCTGCAAGAGGATTTGGTGCAATCTTAACTTCAAACAAAATACAGCACGTTATTAGGCCTGAAGGCAAACCTAAAATACTCCAGAACGACCATCTGTGAAAGAACCAACATGCATGTGTAATAACATAAAGGCATCTAATTAAATATAACTGATAGTACTGGGCTGATCTTAATGGCACAACACATCCTCCAGGATTCTTGTTTTTGTCGCCATTGCAAACTTTGTTTCCTGCATTTCAACCACCGATAAATGAAACTTTAGGTATCAGATTATTTTTTTATCCAAAGGACAACATTGCTGGTGCCAGAACTTTACTAAAAGTAATAAAACACACATATTTGAGTAGATGCCTTAGAAAATTGGAATGTTTGCTCTATCTGCAAGCAGGTTAAGACTAGCAGCTTATCTAGTACATTTCAAAGCAAATTAGGGAATAACTTAAAATTCAGAAGCAGCATTTTCCAGGGAAAAGTGTTGAGTAGGAAAAATGTATCATAGGTGGAAAAGTGTTTAAAAGGCAGGAAAGAAAGACTCATTTTTAAAGCTCAAACCACTGAGTTTTCTGGTATGGCATCTATAATTTCAACCAAATGGTTTATAAATTATTTTTAAAGCTCGCAGAAGGGATTACCGAGTAACAAAATACCTGAGAGGAGCTAAAAATTTCTTATCTTTGTAATAGAGGACTAATTTCCTATTATGTCATAGACTTTAAGGTGATCTTTTAAAGATTTATTTATTCATTTTAAAGCAAGAGAAAGAGTGCATGTGCACACACGTACACGGCAATAGTAGGGGAGACGGAGAGAATCTTTGAAGCAAACTCTCTGTGGAGTCCAGTGAGGGGCTCAATCCAGGACCTGAGATCATGACCTGAGCCAAAATCAAGAGTCAGACACTTCACTGACACCCAGGTGCCTCTAAGGTGATGTTTAGAACTCATTTTGAGACTTTGTGGTTTCGGTTACATTTTCTATATAACCCCAGGTGCATCAATAGTCTTTTCTGTTGATTTGATCCAGGCCAAAGTAGAAATGGTATTACTGAGCTGTACGAAAAAAGTCAATGCTAGTCTTCAGTTATTTATATTTGTCATATTTATTTGTCATATTTATTTCTGTATTTTTCACATGGAAGCAAAGAACTTTGTTTTGCACTGAACTGTATCTTTAAAAATTAGTTTACAAAAGGCTCTTGAGAAGCATATCTTTGAATATAGTGTATATTTTTGCCCTTGATTAAAATTTTAAATATTTTTCCTTTAGTAAAAACCTACAATGTATTTGTGACAATGTAAAAACACCTACAATGTATTTGTGACACTTCATGTCATTTAATGTAAGATCCCTTTCTAACCCACTGTTAGATTTAATGCTCACGCATCACGACTATACCAACCAGCAGAAATAAAATGGTTTTCTGTTATAAATGATGCTAGTATTTTCCCCTTCTCTCTATTCACTGGCACCCTACTTTCCTTTTCCCCTACTGCCAAGTTGAGTACTACACACTTCGTTTGGTTTAGACAACCAATTAATTTTATAAACTTGTATAAAAGTTTCAGGTATAAGTTGCATTTGGTAGGATTGTGTAGGCCACGAGTGACAGAAAGATCGCTCGATTCTTGGCAGTAAAAGGTTATCTAAGGAAAAGACCAATAGAAAATTATACTCAGTTCATAGCTCATTATCATATTTGAACCATAACTATCATGTTTCTAGTTATTTATTGTACTTTTTCCTCATGTTTACTCCCATTCCCTTGCCTCCACCCCCGAAGGCAAATATTCTCACTTATTTAATGTGGACTGCCACTTTAATGCCTAAACTTTTAATTTATGTAAATGGTTTTATGTTACATGTATCAAACTGTTTAACTTTTTTCTTGGCCCTATGATGTTAAGATGCTCTTTGCTTATCTATGTAAATTTTTACAGAATAGAGAGATGTGTGCTGCCATCGTAGGCCTGCTCTTAATTCACTTCATGACCTTAACTGAGCCATCTTCATTCTTTGTGACTAAGTTTCCACATTAAATTTTTTTAATATAAAAAAGGAGATTAAATTAGAATATTTCTTAGATTTTAGAAATAAACTATATCAAAAGAATGCTGGGTGCCTGGGTGGTTCAGTCGGCTAAGTGACTGCTTTTGGCTTAGGTCATGATCCTGGGGTCCTGGGATTGAGCCTTGCACTGGGCTCTCTGCTCAGTGGGGTTCTGCTTCTCCCTCTCCCTCTGCGTACGCTCTCTCAACTAAATAAACAAAAATCTTTAAAAAAAAGAAAGAAAGAAAGAAAGCCATGCATTTTGGATTGATAAATTTTATACACACACTGGGGGAGAAAATGTTGGGAAAAGAAGATGCAAACTACTTTGCTAGCTGACAGAGCTGGAGACCATGAGACATCAGAGAGGGTAAGGGAATAGAAGAGGGTACGTGGCAGTAACTGGTATTGGATCTTACTTAGCATTTAATGACATCCAAAAGGGCTGCCTTTATGACATTGCCTTCAGATTCTCATGGTTGAGCCTAAGGTATATGTCTTAGTCAGATTCTCCAAAGAAACAGAACCAATAGATAGAGAGGTGGAGAGATAGAGAGAGAGATAATAGATGAATAGAGGAGATTTATTACAAGAACTGGCTCACATGATCATGGAAGATGGAAGCGGAGAAGTCCCACCATTTGCCTTCTGCAAGCTAGAGAATCAAGAAAGCCAACAGTACAATTTCATCTGAGTCCAAAGACCTGAGCACCAGGGGAGTCAATGGTATATACAACTCCCCGTCTGAGGGTGAAGGCCTGAGAACCGGGAGACCTGCCGGTGTAAGTCCAGAGTCTGAAGGCCCAAGAAACAAGGAGCTTTGATGATTGAGGGCATGAGAAGGTGGAGGTCCACAGCTCAAGAAAGGAGAGAGAATTCACCATTCTCCCGGTTTCCTTCCTTTTAGGCTCAAGGTATTGGATGATTCTGCCTACTTGAGGGAGAGTGGATCTGTTTTATCCAGTCTACTGATTCAAATGCTAATCTCTTGCAGAAACACCCACACAGACAACATTCAGAATTAAAGCTGTACCAGCTCTCTGGGTACCCCTTAGCCTGGGCAAGTGAAAAATCACAGTGTTCAGTGTCAAACAAAGATCCTTGGGGTGTGCCATGGGAAGAGGTGAAGTGCCTTCCCACCACAAGCATCCTGTAACAGCAGAAATAATAGGTCTTAGGGGTGGATCAGGGGCTTTTCCTGGATTGCCAGTGTGCGAGTAGATAATCTTGGGGAAGCTTTCTATTCCAATGAAGGCAAATTCATTATGAATTTGGGAATCAATGAAAATCTGTATATTTTATGACTAAGTTTTCATATAATATCTTGTGGAAAAAAGGAAGCACTATTAGCTGTGGTGAAAGGAAAGGGTTTGTAAACTAATGGTGACCTGAAATTCTTTTGTCTTCATGCACAGATGCATGTATGGTTTGATATCTAGCCTTTATTGTTAACACCTTAATATAACTTTATGTTAAATGCTATTCCGTATTAGAGATAAACCTCCTATATGTTGGAAAAGAGAGAAAATTTCCCAAAGAAATAAAGGTTATAAATCTATTCATTAAAATATTTCAGACCAGATTCAGCTCTAAAATATTGTTATTCATTGAATTTTGCTTTACGTTTGCACTTAAGGTGTTACATTTACATTGGATCACAGATACTTCTGTCTTTTGTGAGAGGACGTTGCCCTAAAATTACAACCATCTTAAGGGGAGGAAATATTTTTAACAAGATTTGTTTAAAAATGGGGGGTAGACTTTAATTAAAATTAAAATTCCCTTTAAATATGCCATATTTATACTACTTATTTGTTACATTCTGTAAAATGTCTGAGTTTCTGGTGATAAAAATTCCTGCCAAAAAGACTGTTATTTCCTGGAAATGGTTCCTTATGTTTAAAGTAAATGAATTTAGAATAGTTTCCAGAAGAGTCATCATCTACGCAAGGGACTCTTGACTACTTAAGCTGAAAACCACAGCCAGTAACTGTCTACACAGCTAAAAGAAAAATGTAGGGATCTGGGTCTATGGAAGCCACACTGGCTGTTTACACATGATAATAATTCAATTCTACGGTTTATTAGGCCTGTATTAACATTTCCTAAAGGAGGGAGAATAACTGTGTTGAGTATGTCAATATTTATTTAAATAATTATCTCTTGAGTCGGGTATCCTTAAACAGTACAGAGTCACTATTATATTTATACTCAATAATTATTTTGTTCATTGTTTAATATTGGGCATTGTACTAGATTCTTAGGGTTCAAAGGTAAATGAGATATAAAACCTTAAAAAGTCCTCTCCGTTTACCTCCTCAGTAGAGCCTGACATATTTTCTCCCCATCCACCCCACAGTCTCCAAGTACAACCCTGCCCATCTCTAGCCTGAACTTCTAGAATGTTCTCATTGATCTCAAAGCAGCCACTCTCAGGGCAGCCCCCTTAAGTCATTTTCTACGCTACAAAGTGATCAAGTGTAATGCCAGTTTGACGGTGTCCCTTCCAGTTTTCAAAGTTAATGTCTTTTCATCGTCCTTCACGAAAAGACCTAACCCTCTGACCTAGCCTACACAGTCCTGTGAGACCTCCTGCTTTGGACTGCAGCCTCGGCTTTGCTCTTTCTTTCCTTGTGTGTACTTCAACCACGTCGGACTATTCTATTTTAATTTCTTAAACATGCTATGCTGCTTCATATCTCAGACCCAGGCATGCTCTACCCTCTGCCTAGTGCATGAACACCAGGATCTCCTTCATTATTCTGTCCCAGTTTTGCTGTGGATCCTAGCTCAAAGAGCACTCTTTGAGGGAAATCCTTCCCTACCATGTCAGCTCCCGGGCTCACACATGCATAGTACCCCCTGCGTTATTGCCCTCAAAGAAAGACTGATTATTTGTAATTATGGTTCATTCACTTATTTGATTGTATCTTTTTCCCTCACGAGACTGTAAGTTTCCATAAAAATATCGCTCATTGTTTTGCACTGTTGTTTCTTTTATACTTTGCTGGGTGCCTACCACCCTATACGCAATAGGAAGAGGAGGAGGAAGGAAGGAAGAAATCATCTTCTTTGCCCAGAAATTATTATTTTGTTATTGCTCTGTTTTGTTTTTGTTTCTGCTTTCAGGGTGAATGCTAAAACATGGATATGTTTCCTTGAAATGGACCAAATGGTATCACCCAATCAGAATACATATCAGACATTTAAAAATAACTAATTTTTTTGCTTCTAATTTTCTCAAGTTTCCTACAGGACTGAGGCCCTGGCTAAGCAATCTTATAATCACATTTATAAATGACTGCATTGATTTATGATATAGAAGTTAAAAATTATTAATCCCAGTTCTCTAACCTGAGGGTCAATGAACAGAATTGTGTAAACTTTATAAATCAAAAGCCCTTCATATCTCTCACAACAAATAAAAGGGTTTTTAAGGAGTACATTCTGAGCCCAGACTTGAAAGTGAAAAGCCATTAATTCTGCTACTGGCTACGGCAGGGCCATGGAAAATTACAACTGGAAGGAAATTAGGAATCATTCAGGCAATAGTTTATGACCTTTATTTTGAAAATGATGCAACCTAAGAAGCTGAAGACCGCAAAGATATGTAGTGGTAGAACAAGTGATATGTTTCAGTCAGGACTTTCTGTTGTAAATAGGACAAAACCCACCCACACATCCTAGAGGGAAAAAAGATTTACTGGTTCCTGTCATTAAAAATTTGAAAGTAACGTATTTCAAGTACCACTTGATCAGACCAATATCAGCAAGACCTTGTTTCTCCCTCTCCGTTTCTTGGATCTACTTTATGCTATCTTGGCTCCTTTCTCATATTCTCGGATTCTTGAATTCTTCCCTCATAGTTAAAAAATGACTATAGCTGTTCTAGCTCACTAGGATTTCAGGTCCATGTCTTGCAGGAAAGGGAGCTTCCCTCTCCATTTGCTCAAAATAAAAGTCCATGAAGGGGTCCTGGGTGGTGCAGTCGGTTGAGTACTCCACTCTTGTTTTTGGCTCAGGTCCTGATCTCAGGATTATGAGATTGAGCCCTGTGTGGGGCTCCATGCTCAGCAGGGAGACAACCTGATTTTTTCTCTCCCTCTTCCTCTGCCCCCCCACCCTACTAAATAAATCTTTAAAATAAAGTCCATTAATTGTCTTATTGATGTTTAACATGAAACAACTGGGTTATAATCCATGTACTGGATCTGGGGATGGAGGCCCATCCAGGTGAGCTTGGCTGCCAGAGATTGATGGGATAGATGCTGATAGGCAAAGAATGAGTGTCGATTCTTTGGTGAAACTCTGGTATCCAGGTTCTGTAACAATTATTCCTTTCAAATGATGCATTCAGTACAAAGGACCAGTGGTCATGTTGATCACAGCACAAAGTCACACAGCACAAGGATGAAGGAGAAGACGAGGGAACAATCTTCTCAACTCTCACCTTGAGGAATGTAGTTGAAAAAAAGAATATAATCATATAATCTCATCCAGAGTAATCAGATAGAGCAGCACTGTGTGTCTACAGGTGCCCGAAAACCTATCAGGAAACCCTGGAATCAAAGCCAAAGTGTTTCTCAGATAGGTGTGTGGGATAAATAAAAGGGAGAGGATGGGAATTACGAGAATATTTGTGTGTTTCTATTTGGAGTGAGTGTGATAGGTGCTTAAGAAGAAGGGAACATTTTCATTTTGGTCCAATGACAGGGCTTAGAAGTAAATTCTCTGTCTCTTAGCTATGTTGTTATATCATTTATGATATGGAAAAAGTGAAAGGAGGAATGTGTGATGTATGACCTTATCTCATCAGGTATCAGGAGATTTAAAAGAAAATTATAAAGTGCTCTTTTCAAAATGAAGAATCATAATGCCCCCATGCTAATAAGAACACTCACTGTTAATCATTGGTAATTTAGAAATTTACAAATTACTCTAGATCCTGGTATATACCACCGGCATCACCTTGAAACAGCTGCTTAACCTTCCTTGGGATCATCTTAGATTCCTTAATCACATTATTATGGGGCTGAATTGTTTTCTCTCAAATTGTGCCCTACGAGATATTAGTGCTGGAACTGTGAGAAAAGTTTTCAGTGATCCAGTAGGTTTGAGAAACACTGGAGGAAAATAAATTAAATCCAACTTCATAAGACACCTTCTTACAATCTTTACTATACAAATGAGTACTGCAGGTCTCCAAGTATATTATATTCAGTGATTCCCAAACTCTTTTAACCATGAAATGTCTATAAAGGAACATTTCTCAGGAATAATGTGCTGTATACATTGTCCTCTTGAGAAATGCAGGGCCATAATCTAAAAGTCCTTTTCTAATTCTGAAAGTTCTGTAAATCTAGTCTGGATTCTAAAATTTAGTGAATCTTAAGGAAGGGACAGACTCTTTTACCAAAAAATGAGGGTAAAAAGGTAATATACAAGTTATACTGTGACCTATGCTAGAAATAGTTTATCAATTACAAAAAGGATTTGATATAATTAACTCTGTGCCTTTTAAAGAATCTTTTCATAATTAAATTATAATAATATCTCATCCAAAGGTAGCAATCATTTTTCTAAAATACTGATTTGGGATAATATAGTGATATTCATATAATGAATAATTGGTAGTAGTTACAGCACGCTAAGGTATTAGCCGATACAAATTTTAAAATGGGTATAAACTCCACATTCATTTTCCCTGGATATATTAGTTGAAACAATTGAAATTACATACAAGTAAAATTGAGATTTTCTTTCTGAAAATTTTACTTATCAACAGATGAAATATTTAATGTTAAAACCGTTCCAGGCCTCAAACGATAATTAAAAATGTTCACTTTGGGGAGTGCCTGGCTGGCTCAGTCGGTAGAGCACATGACTCGATCTCAGGGTCATGAGTTTGAGCTTCGTGCTGGGTGTAGAGATTACTTAATATTTTTTTTTTTAATGTTCACGTAGAGGATTAGCCTTCACATGCATAAGTAATTCCTGTAAATGGGTAAAGATTCAGTTATAGTAAGTTACTACATTGGAGAAATTGCTTGTAAGTAAGAAAGAAAGATAAATAGATAGATTTGTAAAGGCAAAGGACAATGATAAACAAAAACACTAGCCTATCAGGACATTAGATTCATCTGAATGCTGCATCATGATTCTAAAACAATATTAAAGTGACCTCCAGCATCAGCACTACCTCTTTTAAAATACTAATACTAGTTACCAGGTCACTAAAAAGCCAGCATGAGAGCACAGCTGACAGTCCCAGAGAGAAGGTAAAAAAAGATTTACTATTACTTTAGCGAGGAGTCACTGGATTCCAAAAGCACATAAAAGATTTTCTGACTTGGCAACATGATGTCTGGCTTTCCAGCTTTAAAGTTTTACCCAATAAAACATGGACAAGCTTCAGTGTGAATCTGAATTTCCTCTTCCTATAGTCTCCCTTTCTCTGGTTTCACTTCCTTGCCCCTTCAACTGCCGACAATGGTCTCCACCTCTCACTTCCCCCATGACTGCTCTTTTCTGAAGCAGAGATTTTAAGAGCTAACTTTTCTCCCATTTGTTCTGAGTTCTGCGTTTTACCTGGTTATGGCAGCCTTTGCTTCGAAATTACCTCATAATGCTCTGTACACTTTAGGCTACTTGAAAAGATTTTCTTCATTGCTTTTTTCTTTCTCTGCTCAGTTTTTTTTTTTTTTGTTTTAAGATTTTATTTATTTATTTGACAGACAGAGATCACAAGTAGGCAGAGAGGCAGGCAGAGAGAGAGAGAGAGGAGGAAGCAGGCTCCCCGCTGAGCAGAGAGCCCCATGCCGGGCTCAATCCCAGGACCTTGGGATCATGACCTGAGCCGAAGGCAGTGGCTTTAACCCACTGAGCCACCCAGGCGCCCCATCTCTGTTCAGTTTTGATATGATGGGATGGTCATCTCCAAGCAGCATGCTAATAATTATCTAGGGAGCCCTCCCTTGCATCTACCATCTTCAAGTGGCAGATAGGTTTGTTTGTTTGTTTGTTTTTGTTTTGTTTTGTTTTGTTCTGTTTTTTCCCTTCAGGGAAAGTTTCTTTAACTATGAGGCTCAGTTTCATACCAGATATAGAAATTTTAAAACTTCATTGTGATCATTGGAACAAGAGCACTGTGGCTATTTGGCTACCTAGCCATATAAAGTCTACCTCTAGCCAAACCATAGTCACCGTGAACCTACAGGTATTTGTAGGCAAAAATCGTCACATGTAAAAATTTCAAAATATCATTCCATGAAAAGTTTACCTCACTCTGTTTTCTCTGTTTATTTGTTCAAAAAGAGTAAAACCAATCAAATATTCCTGAGTGGCAGATGTGTCACTCCCCATGGGATCACCCCCTGTCACCACTTCAGGGCAAATCTGCAGCAGCAAGTGCCCTATGGCATAGCCTCCCCTCTTGTCTCCTATACTAGAGCCCATTGCTGCCAGAATTTTCTACCTCCAGTGTACACTTAATCTTACTGTTTCTTATTTCTAAATGCTGCATCGTTTCTTGTGCCCACCTTTCCTGCTTCACCTTGCTTCATACCAGTCCTATCTTATCTGAGCCTCAGTTCAGTCACAATGAATTTCTCCATGTTTTCTGGAGATGCCCAGCTATGTGTGTGTGTGTGTGTGTGTGTGTGTGTGTGTGTGTGTATGTGTGTGATGACTTCGTTGTCTGTTCCTTCATCCTTACCCTTTTCTCTGTCTGAAGAATTCCTAGTCATCACTCTAGTGTCAAGTTTTACCTCCTCCACAAAACCTTTTTCTGTTTCCCCTACATAAGTTACCTCCACCCTCATCTATACCTCTTTCACCCTCTTATGTATTTCTCCTTTATATTCTACTCTATCAGTGGATTTATGTTTCTCTTCTGTACACTGTGCTTGAGAGCCTATGCCGGCGATCAGGAAGGTCATAAATGGCACTCCCTTCTCCCTGCCTATCAAAACCAACTGACAAGCACAGAATTCAAGCAGACAGAGGTCAACGTAGCACCCTTTTAGTTAATGAAAGTGATATAAGGGCATATGGTTCAGACCTGTGGGCCAAGTGGGCTTTTTAATATTTTGCCTCTCAATTACATGTGCTCATATAACAGGCAGCATGAGCTGACACAGGAATAGAGCCTCACTGACAAGCTCACTATTTGGCCAGAAGCAAGTAGAAATCTATGTTCCCTGCAACCAGACAGACAGGACAAGAAAGAGACTGAAGCATCCTGCCAGCTCCTCCTCCCAAACCCATCAGTCAACAGAGGGGTTGGGGTTGTGGGGAGGCAGACAGGAAACAGCAAAGTAAACTACTACACAACGCTTTATCACTTAGAATTTTAATACTTGTGAAAGGGCTCATTTAGACTTATTTATATCTTTTGTAATATACTTCTAGTGTATATATTTCAAAATATAAGTGAAATAAACTGGCTAAGCTTTTCTCCATAGCTTTTTCACATTTCAATTTTAATTCTTGGAATCACTTCTCTCCTCAGAGTTACCAGTAGCCATGTTTTTCTACTTAGTAGTGTCCTCTGTTCCATCAAGACCATTGATAATAAAGCGTTTCTTTTAAATGCAGTCTGATGTCATTTTCAGGATTCTCTTGCAAACCACTGATGCCTATTCCACAAATTCTGATGGGCAGGCAATGATAATTTCAACCATGACATGACTGCTCCCTGGATTACAGCCATTGGAAGACAGTACCCAATTTCACAGCTGTTCGACGTTGGCAGGAAAGTCTATGCTGGAATCAATGAAATACAGTAAATATCAACTCTGTTACAAAGCCTGCGTTCATTTTCTCGTGGCTGGTCTAACAAACTGTCACAAATTTAGTGACTTAAAACAACACAAGGTTATCATCTTACAGTTGTTAGATCAGAAGTGCAATGATGGTCTTACTGGGCTGAAATCAAATGGTCAGCAAGAGCATTCTTTCCTGTAAGCTCTAAGAAAGAATGTGTTTTCTTGCCTTCTCCAGCTCCTAGAGGTCTCCCTTGCCTCTTGGCTTTGTTTATCCCCTTTCTTCCATCTTTAAGGCCAGAAGCACAGCATCTCTCTGATCCTCCTTCCATCAGGACATCTCCTTCTCTGACCACAGTCGGGAAAGTTCTTCCACTTTAAGAACCCCTATGACTAGATGGAACCCACCCAGATAATTGAAGATAATCTCTCTATATCAAGATGCTTAGTTTAATCACATCTGCAAAGTCTCTGTTGTCAAACAAGTAAACATGTGGGCACCTTTAGGGGGTGGTGGGTAGGTCTGCCTACCACAGACCTTACTCACTTTCTACTGTCTGTTCCTTATATTTATGCCTCTTTAAGGAACAAATGTGTCTTTGATCTGTATCCTCCATGTCTGGCACCAAGCTGATGCACAGTAGGTTTGCTGAATATTCAAACAAACAAACAAAAAGAAATGGGGAATGTTCTTACTCATTTCTATTGAAATAAGAAGTGACATCTGCAAAGGAATGAGTTATGAGTAAACATAACACATGATATGAAAGGCTAGAAGCGTGGGGCTTTTTAGAGTTTAGGTTGTACATTCATTCAAGAGCCTTGCGATAGGAGTCTAGATATTGTACAGATTTTGAGAAATCTATGTATGTCACTTAGAGGTTTAGAGATTATTCTGTCCAAAGAATACTTATTGAAAAATTATAAGCAGGAAAGAAGAAGGATGGAATTAAATTCAAAAAATTAGTTCGATTATGGTACAAAATGTGATCTGAGAACTAGAGACTGGGGTTGGAAAGTTTATAGTTCCTGCTGTAATTCTAGGGGGCCTTCAAAGTCAGAGGATATTTAGAATGTAGATCTTCTGATCTGAAGAGTTACACTTTGTTCCCATTGCCCTAACATTTTCCTGGTTTTTCTAGAACATTTAAAATCGTGCCCAGACTTCTATTCTGCTCATTAGGATGTGATTATATAGAATTTTCTAGAACACATGTCCGATGATCAGTATATAAATGCTCAGATTTTTCCAAGCAAGTTTAATCAATTAATTTTTACAAGGCTCTTTTTAACTTTCTGAAAGCCAACTCATAGAGCCTTCCCCTCTGAAATCAAAGAACTGTAACAGAAAAGGCAGGAGAAATGAAGGAGGCAGACTTTCCCTGATGTTGCTGTCTTTGAAGAAGGAGGCCACAAACCAAAAAATGTGGGTAGAATCCAGAAGCTGGGAATGGCCCCAGCTGAGAGTCCTCAAGGAAAGGGATGTAGAGCCACCAGAATGAAACCCAGCCTTGATTTCTGTCTTGTGAGATTTGAAGCAGAGAAACCACCTAATCTATAGAACTGTGAGGGGGACTGCTTGGGTGGCTCAGTGGGTTAAGCATTCGCCTTCAGCTCAGGTCATGATCTCAGGGTTGTGGGATTGAGCCCCACATTTGTACCCTGCTCAGAGGGGAATCTACTTCTCTCTCTTCCTCTTCCTCTACCTCTCCCCCCTGCTTGGGCTAGCTTGCTCTGTCAAATGAATAAATAAAATCTTAAAAAAAGAACTGTGAGATAATAAAAGGTTGCTGTTTTAAGCCATTAATGTATGGTGATTTTTTTTATGGCAGAAATACAAAACTAATACTAGCACTATAAGTGTTAAGATAATTAAATAAATGTAAGTTTTCAATTTAACTATAACTACCCATAACATAAAATTTTTCTATTTCTTCTTAAACTGCTTCTTTCTTACTCTTTACCAAACTAACCATTAGACTGTTCAATGACAGATTTGTAAATCTCTTCCCTACTAAATCTTAATGAACTTTGGGTATACCCAGACTAGTATCCCATTCCACGGCCTCAAACCCCTCCCATCCTAATCCAGACATTGTATTCAAAAAGAAAGGTTACATAGCAATTAAAAATATGGGATTTGTTCCTGGATTTTCCAATAGGACTGTTTCTCATTATATGCCCTAGTTACTTCTGCTTCTTGTAACACTGAAAAACAAGTCCAAGTACAATTGAGAAGTTAGGGTCCTTCACAACCTGCTGCAAATTGATTTTATTGACTCTATGTAGGCAATAAGTTACTCTCATGTCTCCCATGTCCAGCTGCATTACAGATACTCTTCCAAAGTTCCAAGGCTTTGGAACTTAGGTTGGTTTGTGGCCTAACTTCCCTAGAGGAAGGCAAGCGCTGCCATTGACTAGAAGAAGAAAACAGAGAGGCTAATTTGTAATACCTATGACTGAGTGAAGACCAAAATGAAGTCTTTGAGAACTAGGAAGATACAGAGTAAATAACTTCAAGACCACTGGTAAGGCCAGGGAAAGCATGAATAACCCAGATGGGAGAATGAACAGTCTTCCTGCTGCCTAGAAGGATGGGAGGTCTTCCTTCCCAACCCATCACCTTGACTCCCTCCTTCAGCATCTCTTACAGTGCAGTGAAAACCTAATGATTTGCCCATCCACTGAGGGGACAATGATGGGAAAAGTCATCATCAGTCCCTCCATAGTCAGGTAGAGTATTCCAAAAATTAAAACTTCAACCAATAATTTACTCCCTCACTGCGATGCTCCCTCTTTTCTCCGGAACACACGCTACAATTCTCTGTTATTTCAGATATACATCTGAATAGCCTTTGAGAGGTATATATTTCCTTTTTTACCATGACTCCTCTTGGTTTCTAACATATATCTACTCTCCTCTTGAATGTATATTTCATCTGTTCACTACTACTCTCTTATCAACTTGAATTATTTTTCAAATGTATGTTTGTTTGCATTTGAGTACAAGGGACTCCTTCCCTTTGTATATCAAAATAATTTCTGAATCACAAGAGGTTGAGCCATTTTCCTGATGGGTAAAGAACTGAGGTGGGGTTGTCCCCAGATGCAAGTTCGTAGAGGTTCACCTCAGCTATTCCTGTGTGGATATACTGCGGATATATTACAAATTATGTTTCACAACTCTTCTTAATAAATGTGCCACTTCCACATCTTCCTGAATCTACTATTCTTCAGCTTTATCCTTCAGCTCTTTGTTCAACACTAGTTTTTTTATTTTCTTAAACAGACTATAAAAGACCTAGAATTTGAGCAGAATAAAAGACACAATTGGTTTGAAAGATCAAAATGTCCCAGCTTCACAAGATGTGCCATGTTGGAGGGTTCCAAATGAAAGCAAGGTTGAGAAGAAGTCAGAGTGAAGATTAATATTTTGAATACTGATTATCTAACCCAGCACAGATCAAGGAATCCTTTTTTTTTTTTTTTTTTTTTTTTTTAATCAATGGCCAGGACTATGGAGAAATGAATGAGACAAATGAGTCTCTTTCTTCAGGCATAAAATTATAAAATTTATGGGGCACAAAAAAAACTCAATAATATAAACAATATTTTTTTTTTAAAGATTTTATTTATTTATTTTTCAGAGGGAGAGCGAGCACAGGCAGACAGAGTGGAAGGCAGAGTCAGAGGGAGAAGCAGACTCCCCGTGGAGCAAGGAGCCCGATGTGGGACTCGATCCCAGGACGCTGGGATCATGACCTGAGCCGAAGGCAGCCGCTTAACCAACTGAGCCACCCAGGCGTCCCTATAAACAATATTTTGATGCAGTATTTTTAAAGATAATTAATATAAAAAATCAATGGTGAACAAGTTATCAAAATCTGAAATAAAAATATCATGGATAGGAGTGCCTAGGTGGCTCAGTCAGTTAAGCATCTGCTTTCAGATCAGGTCATGATCTTAGGGTCCTAGGATTGAGCCCCATGTTGGGCTCCCTGCTTGGTGGGGAATCCATTTGTCCTTCTTCCTCTGCCTGTCCTCCCCACTCATGGTCTCTCTCAATCTCTTAAATAAATAAATAAAATCTTAAAAAAACCAACCCACCAGGGATATTTTATTACCCTAGTAGCACAGCAGGGATACTCTTGGGAAATACAGGGTCAAGGAGCAGAGGAAGGATTTCTTGATTACCTGTTGATCACTTACAGGTGGCAGGCACTGTTCTAGACACAAAGAACACAGCAGTGAGCAAAGCATTGCAGTACTGTTCTCATGATGCCCACATGAAGTCTTTTACATTATAGTGGGGGGAAACAGAAAACAAGTTAAAGTTAAATAAACTGGACACAAGTGATAAAGTCAAGAAGAAAAAGCAGGAAGCAGAAATAAGACGAATGACAAATTCTGATAAAGTAGCATCTGAGAAGCTGGCATTAAAGTAAACACCTGAAGGAGAAGAGGGACGAGCCATACAGAGCAGAAGTTCTTCAGGCCAAAGGGATAGCAGAGGCAAAGGTCTAAGGTGGGAGCTTGCACACCCTGTTCCAGGAACTGCAAGCAAGGCCAGTTTGGTTCCACAAGCCAGTGGTCAAGGGGGAAGGATAATAGTTGAAATGACGCACAATGGGTGAGGGGCACCATCACGTAGGGCCTTAAGTCACACAGGACACACCTTTTACTCCAAGTAAGATGACAAGCCCTTTAGAGGAGCTGACTAGGGAAGTGACATACATGATCTGACTCACTTTCCAAGACACACTGTGCAAATAAAATCGATCCCTATCACCATTTTATTAATCTCCAAGTGCTTCTTTCACATGGTTAGCAAATGAAGGAAAAATAGTTGACTCTGTTGAAGGCCAGGGGTTATATTCCTGGGCTGTGAAACCGGGCCTGTATCCAGTCTCATCACGGGTTTAAGGCAAAGTAAGAATAAAATTTCACAAACCTATCTTCATGTCCTATCAATAGAGTCACCATGCACTGAATCAATAAGCTTTACTTTTAAATGTATAGTTAGAGATAGATACAGATATAGATGTAAGTGTAGATAGATTTGTACTTGTAGATGTGGATATGGACATAAACATGGATATATTTAATAGCAATATATCTTGTAATTACAAACTAATAATGTCATAATTACAGAAGATTTTTTAAAAGATTTTCTTTCATCTGTTTGCTGAATATTTGGAAAGCATTCGTGTCTTCCTTAACCAAACATGAGAATGCATGTGACACAAAGAACTTAAGGAAGAAGAAGCAGATCCTTGTGTGTGTGTATGTGTTTCTATTATTAAAAGCTGGCATAGAATTTTATAATATTCTCTGCTTCAAATAGAAACTGCTTTGCTATTCATTAATACTTTTTCTACATTTTCTAATTTATATCTGGAATTTGTGAAGCAAGAAGCATTTTACATGTTGGAAGGATGCCTTGTTTACTAATATTGCTATGTCAAATGGTCATCAAGATTGGTAGCAGACAGCTGCTGATAATGCATAAACAGGGAGTCAGGCCTTTGGATGCCAAATCCTACCCTCCCTTGTATGAAGACAAAGGCTATTTTTATGGAAATCAACAAAAGCTTTCCCCCAACCCTGACTTCTAACAAAAGGCATCTAAGGGCAGAATCTGCCATTAATTTCTGTTTCATTTGTTTGGAAGAGAGCAAAATAGTGAAACAAAATGAGAAGTGCCATTTGCCAAGCTGGTATTCAGCCAGTAAAGCTTTAGCTTGGCCATAATGGTTGCCTGAAGCAGTGCCCCATCCTGAGGGAATGTTGCCCTCGCTTTCCTGGGATATAAATGCTTTGACTGTCAACTCTGGGATCAAGAATTGAACGGGCTTTTCTTTTTCTCGTTTCTAAAATCTAGGTCAGAGTAGCAGGGAAGATATAAGGGATTTCCAAAAAAGACAGAGACAATGCAGAACTCGTAAATACTTTCCCCTCTCCTTTTTTCTTCCAAAACAAGGGCAATAAAGCTAGCAGAATTCACAAAAGATTATTAATATTGTTAATAAAATTACAACAAGGTAATAAGATTTAATAATAGATTAATGCAATTTAGTGATATACTGGATAAATAAATTACGTGTCTCCCAGAATGAATCACGGCCAAGCCATAGAAATATTAAGCAATAAACATTTTGATGGGCAATTCTCACAGCAGCCCCTAGAAAATACTTTCTATTTCCTATTAGACATATTTCCCTATTCTTAGAGTATAGTTTAAAAAGGGTAATTGCTCTGAATTCTACTTCTGCCATTCCTTCAACTCACTATCAACCTCAATTTAAATACCCTATCACAAAATAAAACTTCAACATCACTCTGGATCTTTACCTCTTTGTATATCATCATGTTTCTTTTACAATTTACTAATAGAAAATATCACTGAGTACTTTTTACCAAATATGCTTTTATATTTTTACCTATGTGAAGCAATACTAGTAAAGAAAGCACAACAAGAAGTTAGGATTTCATCCAGCTGGCTCACTTTTCTATATCGTGGCCTGGCTCAAATCTCAGCGTCCAACAACTTCTAAGTGATAAAATGTGGCTTTCTACTGATTTCCATATTAACCTATTCTGATTACATGCAGATAGATTTTTTTTTTAATCTCTGAAATATTCCTGGTGGTAAGACATAGTAACACTACAATAGAATTTTCTATGAGAATAGATTCTTGTCAATAGTCACTTTTTCCCAAATCACATTTGAGCTTCTCTACCACATTTTCCCACAGAATGAGAGAAATCCCAATAGAGATTCCTTTGACATTCTGACTCTTCAAATGTGCCATATATGAATTTAGGTACTAACTGGTCATTTTAGAAACCTGAAAACTTCACAAAAGGAAATATTCCATTGTGACAGGGTTGCCCAAGCCGGCTCTGATTCAAGACTACAGAATTCCCTTCTAGGTTAAATTTGTCTCCAGTCATGATTGTTGTTGTCATCAGTAGGAATCAGAGGATTTCTTTTATAAGTATTAGATGGCAAGACTCAGGAAGTCAGATACAGGCATGAATTATTCTGAGTATCACAGAAACAGTAATCTAGCAGTGTATAATGAGAAAGTGAGGGGCTGTATGAACTGAGTTGTGTCATCCCCCTCAGATTCGTGTGTTGAAGCCCTAACTCTCAGCATGACTGTATTTGATATAGGTTCTTTAAGAAGCGGGCCCTAAGCCAGTATGACTGGTATCCTTATAAGAAGAGACACCAGTAGGCAGGAAACAGAGAAAAGGCCATGTGAAGACATAGCAAGAAAGAGGCCAGCTATAAGCCAAAAAGGCCTCAGGAGAACCAAACCTATGGACATGTTGATCTTAGGACCTGCAAGCACCCAGAAGTGTTCTGGAAACACTCTACTGTGGCAAAACACAGAGGTCTCTTCAGAGGTCTCAGCTCTTCCTTTTATTTTACAATTTTAGTCAAGTATATCACTTGGCCCTTAATGATTCAGAGTAAAGAACATGCCTACAAATGTATGGACTATTTCAAATGTTTGCATTCATATGTAACACATCCTTCTGTTATCTAAGTTAAAGCCAGGAAAGATGCTCCACAGACATGCTTTTTATCATAAGATTGAGCCTGGTGTTTTTTGTGAGAGTTGAAGTCTGGATGGCTGTAGGTACTCCTTCCTGAGGTTCAAACCATCTGAAAGTCTTTTCTTCACTTCCACTTCCTTAGAATCTGACCTTTTCCCTTCTAGCTTACCTTCTCCCATCTCCCACTACCCTTGATCCAACAATTGCCAATAACAAAGCAGCAAATGGAGGCAGAATGATAGAAGTCTGAACTATAGCAACTATGGGCAGGATGAAGGAGAGAAGGTCCAGAAGAAGCAATGTTTTCTTGTCAAACAAGAGTGGCAATTTGTGGCTCCTGAAGAGAGTAAAACTAAGACTGATGTCTTGATGCAGTCAGGAGCAAGGAATATAGTATAGAGAGTTCTCCAATTAACCTCTGCGAAGCTTGGGACTCGTAAAGTGAACCATAAAGAGAATGAACTTGAACACTGAGAGAAGAAAGGACTAACCCTTCTTCAGGATTCCATGTATAAGCTTGACCAGCTAACAGGATGGTCCTTTGTAATGGACGGTATAGTAACACTCTATCTTCTTTGGTAACTTACATAGTGCCTTAATGTTCTACTGCAGATTTCCAGTCTAAGCTACTTGCCACCTTGACCTACAAGAGTGAATCTTAAGAATTCTCATTACAAGGAGAAATGTTGGGGTGCCTACATGGCTCAATCGGTTAAGAGGCTGCTTTTAGCTCAGGTCCTGGGATGGAGCCAGTGGTGGGGCTCTCTGCTTAGCAGGGAGCCTGCTTCTCCCTCCCCCTCTGCTGTTCCCCCTGACTGGGCTCTCTAGCTCGCACTTTCTCTCTCTCAAATCAATCAATCAATCAATAAAATCTTTAAAGAAAACAAGGAGAAATGTTTTCCTTGTTTTTTCCCTTTTTCTTTTCATTGTATCTATATGAGAAGACAGATATTAGCTCAACATATTGTGCTAATCATTTCACACTACATATAAATCAAATCATCATGCTGTACACTTTAAATTTCTACAGTGATATGTCAATGATTTCCCAATAAAACTAGAAAAAGTGATAGTGATAAAACATTTATGAAAAGTTGAAAACAAATCAAATGAAGGAGAAACGGGCCTTCCTATGTTTGTCTGTCCAGGCGCTAGACCTCCACTGTGGATAAAGATGGAGGACCTCCGTGATAATTAGAACCAGGGCCCATTGCTCATCAAGGAAACAGGCCAAGAAGGACAGAATAGAAACTTCATCCTCATCCATTTCAGGCAAGATTAAGTGTAGAAATATCTGTGTCATCAGCCAGAGAGAGCTTGACACCAGTTTTAATTGGAAGTAAACAGAGAGCTGTAGAGGAAGGGCAGGCTGACTGGTCAAATGGGAAGCTTTGATCAGATTTCATTAGGTCATCTCATGCAGAAACAGGCTAAAATTTACAATCAGACCAACAGTTTCTCTAAGAGTGGACCAAAAAAGTATCTAATATATATTTTATATAACAGAAACTTACCAGCATCTAAGTTTCCTCAGCTTTAAAATGAGATAAATGGTCTTCTTCTTTTGCAATTCCCATAGAGACATTTTAATAAGATACTTCCTCTGATATCTGTTAAGTTCCTTTGAAGGAAAACAGAAAGAAATAGAAGACATTGTTAAAGTTAGAAGACTATTTGTTGTTGATCTGCTTTATAACATAATATCTGAAAAGCCCCCCTACCTCCATGCCTTTAGGCAGAGAATTTAACCTAACTTTTCTAAGTAATGTTTTGGTATGCAAAGCAAAAACAAAGCTATACCACTTAACTGAATCATGAACTCATTCACATTTTAGTTCAAATGAAAAAAGCTAAAGCACTTACTAAGAGAGTAATTGATGTCAAGCTAGCTGTCCTAGATAGAGTAGGTTACCCTAAAATTTGAGTATGTACTAGGAAAATAGAATTTAAATTTATTTCTCTAATAATGCAAAATCTTTATTAGTTTTCAATGAGACATTCTTTAGGGAAAAAAAAAAAAAACCCAAAACCACTATTATGTCAGACTGCTGAATGCGAACAAACTGAACAGATTGCTTTCAGGCTCAAAAGAATGAGACTTTTCTTAGGACCTAATTAGCTTTCTTTTTTAAGTCAAGGGGATCTGCTCAGAGTCAGGCCACCTCTTCAAAGCAGGCCCAGCAAACTCACATTATACAAGGTCATAATCAGTAGACAGAGTTTCTAAGCACGTCAAGTCATATTTTCTTTAGAGGTACAGGAAATGGAGTAAAGTCAAAAAGTACAGGTTACTCCACAGGCCAGCAAACAATTCTGCCAATTACTCCCTGGGGTAGTCCAGCACCACTGAAAGAGTCTGCCCATATAATTACTAGTGACACAAGCATTTGCTTCAGTCAAGTTGACTTAAGTACCTAACTGAAATAGTCACTAAGCTGTACGAGCAAATACTTCCTTTCATTTGCATTTTTAACATAAAAGATTCACGTAGAGTCTTTCATCTGTGCAATCAATTTATAAATGGTTCATACTTCTTTAAAACATAGGTAAAGCAAGTACTTTCTCTTTTAGATAAAAATAAAAATGGGTATTTAAATTTTATTTTAACCATTAATTCTAGATATAATGCCACAACGTTCAGCAATCACTGAAATTAGTGGATTTGCTTTCTTCTTCCTTTTTTGTAACTGATTTTCAAAAGGCAAGTACTTTGAAAAATAATGAAATATTACAACTAGACACTTACAAACTGTCAAATCATATCCAATAGATAATGTTTCAAAAGGTTATGAATAATATAAATTTTAAAAAAGAATCATATTCAATGCATTAAGGATATTCAGTGGTACAGGGAATCCAAGATGATTCTTAGGGAAAGCAAATATTATATTTTTATTTACTTTTAAAGATTTTATTTATTTATCTGAGAGAGTGAGCAAGAGAGAGTGCAAGCCAGGGGTGGGGGAGGTAAAGGGAGAAGAAGACTGTCCACTGAGCAGGGAGCCTGATGAGGGGCTTGACCCCAGGACCCTGGGATCATGACCTGAGCCAAAGCCAGACACTTAAGCGACTGCGTCACCCAGGAGCCCCCAAATTGAAAAGGTTAAACAGGGGAAAAAAACAAAACAAAAATCTCTTCTCTAATTTTTTTTTCTGGGTTTTCATATATCAAACTGATATACAGCTTATATACTTATACTTATGTACTTAGTTAAATGATATATATTAAGTGCATTCTCACTTGAGGTTTTGTTCAGTAAAAGGAAGGTTTATCATAATTTTTCCTGTAGCAACATCGACTACCATATACCTTTTCTCACACTCTGCCTCAAAGTGATGGGATGCTTATTGTGTTAGTTTCCTACTGCTGTTTACCACAGCACAAAGATAAGGGCCTAAATCAACTTCCCATTAATTTTCATGGTTTCATGGGTCAGAATCTGGGCTGGCTCCACGGGTCTCTCTGCTCTGGATCCCATGAGGATATTATCAGTTGTGTCAGCTCATTGTCTCAAAATCTGCTTCTAAGCCCATTCAGGTCATTGTCAGTATCCAGGTCCTTGTGGTTATAGAACTGAAATGCCATTTCTTTGCTCATTGTTGGCTGGGGCCGCCTTCAGCTCCTAGAGGCTTCTCTGCCTCGGACCAGTGACAGTACACTCAGTCCTTCTCCTGCCTGGAGTCTCTCTGAACTCCCCTTGTGCATTTCTCACTGACTGCCATCCTCTTCTGCTTTTAAAAGCTCCTATGAGACATTGGTTCACACAGATAGTCCAGGATAATCTATTTTAAAATGAGCTGATTAGTAATCGTAATTCCATCAGCAAAGTCTCTTGCCTAGATATGGATTGAATAACTGGGGGGACATTTGTAGCGTTCTGCCCCCATGCTAACTAATGGCCACATCACAAGTAGTTCAAATACAGCCGCAGGGGGCATCTTTGTAAAACCAGTAGTGATCTTTTCCACAGTGATTAAGAAAATAAACCTTGACTCTGCCTCAGCTCCCCTAAGGAATCTCAACTAACTTGCACAATCAAACGTCTTGAAAAGCTACAGAATACAGAAAGAAAGCAAATTACAACTAGGAATAGAATTAGGAGAGAAACGCAAACCAACACCAGGTATTATGAATATGCTGACCTTGAATAATGCTGAGATTTTAAAATACACTTTTTTTCTGTGGTTTACACTGTGCCATGGCCACTTATATCCATTAAAGGTAAACATGTGTTTGTCATTTAAAGGCATAGCCTGCATGCTTGACCTCACAATAGATTTTTGCCTTCAAATTTCTAAGTGATTTTACTGGAAAGCTTCTTGAGGAAAACTCCCAGATTAACCATCAGTTTGTTGCTTGTGTTTAGAATCTTTAACTCTGTTTAGGTGGAAATGTTGAAATGGGTCAGAACCAAGTTCACCTGACAGAACTTAAACTATATCCATTGCTAGGGTTAACTATGACAGGACATTAACTGGTGGGGCCCGCAAAAGTTCTACAGAATTCCTTCGGCACTAGGTTTGAAAAGCCTCCCAGGAGAGAAATGGTTCCTAAAGTGATGAGCCAGAGATGAGATGGTCTTTGTCATTAGAGTAGGGGGATTGAGTACAGTGTGGATTTGTCAGTCAAAAATAAAACAAGTCTCGTTTCTGGGAGGTTATTTCTGTGAAAAAATAACACCTGAAAGATTTAGTCAAATGCATCTGTTTAACTACAGGAAAACTGGGGAAATATAATTCTTTATGTCTGTCATCTAAGAAGGAAAGGAAAAGCAGTGAGCAGTACTGATGTTCATATAGAAGTGGTATTATTTTTATTTTTATGTTGATTTTATACCAGGTCACTTTTCCAAATTCTCTTATAATTTCCGGTTTCAATCATTGATGATCTTGGATTTTCTACGAAAGTGTATCTAAAATAATATCAGTTTTGCTTATCTCTTTCATTTTCTTTCCTCTTCATGCCCCATGTATTAGTGGACCTGTTTCAGTCAGAAAAGGTGTAATTTTATCATATTCTTGAGTTTAATAGAAATGCTTCCAGAGCTTCACCAGAAAGTGTGTCTTTTAGTATAGGTTATTAGTTACTACCTTTTATAAGGCTAAGATGTTCCCATATAGATCTTATTTCTTAGCAGTTTTTGCAATAACAAATTATTAACTTTTTCAAAGTCTTGGTCTATTATCATTGTATGTTTTTCTCTGATCATCTTTGAATATACTGAATTATATTGATGGACTTTTTTAATAATTCTGTGTCATGCATGTACTCCTAGGATATAGTCTATTAGGTAATGCAGTATTATGTGCGTGTGTATAGGAGTCTGCATGTGTGTTACCATATGGTTGGATTTAATTTAACATTTTAGTCAGGACTTTTGTTAAATGAAATTGGCTAATGGGCATTATCTGGTTTGACTATCAAGTTCATGCTGTCCTGCTAAATTGACTTTATAGCTCTCCTTTCTTTCCTTATCTAGAAAATACATTAGATATAACCGAAATCCCATTCCTGAAATTTTACCAAAACTTACTTGGAACACCATTTGGTCTTGGCAGGCCAAAAAATGGAAAGGTTTTTGGCTACTAATTCTTACATGTTGTTTTGTCCATTCAGTTTTTTTTTTAAATATGTTTATCAATTTTGGTAATTTACCTGTTTCCAAAAAATTGTTGATTTCATCTAGTTTTTCACACATACAAGGTTGTTCATAACATTCTCTTTTTCTAATTTTCTGCACTACTTTGCCTATGCAACCATTTTATTTCTAATATTATTTGTCTCCATTCTTTTATTTATTAATTTATTTTGCAATCTTGCCAGAGTTTTGTCTCTCACTCTTAAAGAAAAACAAAGGGCTTTTGGTTTTGTTAACATTTGCTTTTGTATTTGTTAGTTTGTTCATTAGCCCCTAATATCTTTACTCCTTTATTTTATTCTATTTAATTGTATTTATTTTCAATCCCACTGACTTCTTGAGTTGTTGGTTTGGCTTACTTATCATCAGCATCTCTCGTTTTCTAAGAAATAAATTTAAGGTAATAATTTTACTCTAAAGTGATATAAAGATCACATAATTGTCCTAAAGAGTTTTTATTTAAACCATGCATTCCTGAGAAGTCTGTTAAGTTTCAAATTTATATAGGGAGTTTCTTCACTATCTTACAGTTGTTGGTATTTAATTTTAGAGCATCATGTTCAGAAAAAGTAATCTGTAAAACTCTAATATTTTGAATTTCTTGGGATTCCCTTTAGGGCCTAATACATCATCAAGTTTTGTATTTTTTTTAAACATGTTAACCTGTTCAGTAAAGTACATTTTTCTAGAAAATTGCCAGTGTTACCTAGGTTTTCAAATGTATACACATAAAATATTTTCCAGGTATGTTTTTACATATTATGTGCTCTTTTTGGGCCCTGTAAATATCTATGTGTATCTATAGGTCAGAGTTATCAAGTATATCACTAAGTCACTGATGTCAATATTTGTTTCTTACCTGCTGATTCTGTGGGATTATAATCTCCTAGAATGATTATGAAGTGTTAATTAATTCTCTATAATTTTGTTAAATATTTATTGATATATTTATTTCTAGTTTCTGATGTTAGGTCCATGAACGTCTGTAATGATCACATCTTATTGGTGGATTACTTCACTTACACACCAAAATTCTTCCCCTTTGTTCTTTTTAATGTTCTTCACATTAAATATGATTCTGCCATTTATACTGCCCTTCAGCCTTCTTAAAATTAGCACTCCAAAGTGTGGTCCTGGGATTCCTGGCGGGTCACTAAACTCAGAGTCTCTATGGGGTCAAAAGTGAACATCTTAATATTAAGATATTGTCTTGTCTTTTATTCTCAATGTCTCACCAGTAACAGTGGGGTTTTCAGAGACTGCATGACCAGTAACATGACAACATATCAAATGTAGACACAGCTATAAGAATCCAGTCGTCCTATATAAACCAAGAAATTAAAGATTTCAAAAATGTTAGTTAATGCCACTTTTCACATTAATCTATTGTTTGTATTGGAAATGCAGTCACTTTTCAAAAGAGTTATATCCACATTTAATGGATTTTTATTGTTACTTTAAAAGGTACCAATAAGCATTTGTTTTACTCTTTTCCTAGCATCTATTGAATTAACTATATTTTCCTCTACCAATCTATTTAGAAAAATCGTAATTATTACTTTGATATTCTAAACCTGAAGATTAAGATATTTTATTTCTTTAAAAAAGTTTGTGGCCTTGGGGCGCCTGAGTGGCTCAGTGGGTTAAAGCCTCTGCCTTCGGCTCAGGTCATGATCTCAGGGTCCTGGGACCAAGCCCTGCATCGGGCTCTCTGCTCAGTGGGGGGCCTGCTTCCTCCTCTCTCTCTGCTTGCCTCTCTGCCTACCTGTGATCTCTGTCTGTCAGGTAAATAAATAAAATCTTTAAAAAAAAAAAGTTTGTGGCCTTATTAAAGAAAAAAGAATGTGGAAAATTTTGCATTAATATACATCTTAACACAGCCCACCTGCCACTCCATTTCCCCTAACACCTTCATTTGGCATTCCTATATATTTGTATATTCACTATGGAAGGTAGAATTTTTAGCATATGTTTATTCTGTCATCCTTTTTTAGAAGTCATGCATTTTTCCAATCACAGACAATTCTTGCCTTAAAGGAAACTCTGGTACCTGCTAAGATAATCAAAAAAATTTCCCTTTTCCATCATAATGGTTTCAGAGATTCTTAAAAATTAAAAAAAAGCACGAACTTAGTCTCATGTTTAAGTGTAACATGTAATCAACGTTAATCTAATACATCTTCTAATCTGATTTTCCACTATGCCCCCGTTCAAAATATATACTTCAACAGAACTAGATTACAGAATATTTCCTAGATGTGTTCCATCATTTACCATCTTATGCCTGTATCTATTCTCTACTTCCGCCTTGAATTCCCTCCTCAATCTTGAAATTTCTATAACCAACTAGAACCACAATCTGGTATGAAGTCCCTTCCACAAAGACTTCCCTGAGAAGCCCATATGGAAACAATTCCAATGCACTGAATCCTTAAGCGTTTTGTATCACTCAAAATGCAGGTATATTATGCTGCATTGCTTTGTAGTTATTTGAGGTTTTACCCTATTTCCCCAGTTACATTGTAAGTTCTTTGAGGGCAGAAATTATTTAGCCCGTCTTTGAATCTCCCACATCATTAGACACAGGTTTATTTAGAAAGTATGAAAACTAATACTTTTCAGAATTATCACAGTCAAAAACAACTGTGATAGAGTTAAGCAATTACTTTTTGGTTTTCTAATATCAGATCATGATGCCTTCCTGGTACAGGAGAAAGATTCTTAGAACGCAGTGGGTACCCTTCGTTTGGGAATACTGGGAATCATTCCACCAAGCAAGGAAAGAGTTGCATCTTGGGGTCTCCTACATCAATGCTCTGCATTCAAGTTTCAGCCAAGCTTCAAGAAACAACAGAAAGAGTAGCTGCTTTAGCTATCATCATTGTCTTTTTCTCTTCTGCCATATGCCAAATCATCTTTGGGAACTGCTGCAAAAGAGATGATGACATCACTACCTACTAAACTAGCAACCTTAGTCCAAGGACAGGGTTTCTAAAGCACAGAAAAACATTTTTCAATAACATTTAATGTCTTCTATTAATACCTATAATGTGTATCCCAAAAGGAAAGAAATACACCAAATTATTGAAATACAGTGTACCTACCTTACACAGGAGTACATTTCCTAGCAATAATTTTATTTATTCTAATTCCCTCCATTTTCGCAAATACATATAACCACCAAAACTGAAGAATGTACTTGTGTATGGAAAGTATAACTTACAAGTAGTTTCCATAGTCTACTTTTCCAAATATATAAGTCATCTTCTATCTTTAGTTTAGTTCAACAAATTATTAGTAAGTGCCTGCTATTTTTCAGACACTATACTGGGCGATAAGTATGTGAACATGAATAAAACATGATGTCTGCTCCCAGTGTGCTGGAGGCAGTGGAGAAAATGAACACCTAGAGAGGAGTCAATCTAATGTGACACATACCAGTTTCAGGAAAGGCTTATATGATCAGTTCATCTCTGGCCACTTGAAGGTGAGCATAAATTAGCCCAATGATTGTAAGTCATTTCAGATAGAAGTGTAAAGTACTATTCAATGACTAGCCTTTTAGTATCTCTAAAAGCTGTGAAGAGTACCAGGAGTTGGGGCTAGCTGGTTATGTGATGGACAGGATCTTGTATTGCATGATAATAAGCTCAGAGTTAAGTTATGGTTAGCATCTTCCAAACTGTGTTACAGAGGAAGACTAGAATTCTGGGACCCCTTTCGGGCCTCAGTTGTTAAGCGTCCACCTTTGGCTCAGGTCATGATCCCAGGCTCCTGGGATCAAGCCCCACGTCAGACTCCCTGCTCAGCGGGAAGCCTGCTTCTCCCTCTCCCACTCTTCCTGCTTATGTTCCCTTTCTTGCTGTGTCTCTCTCTGTCAAATAAAATAAATCTTAAAAAAAAAAAAAAAGTCTAGAATTCTACAGCATATAGCAGGTTCTCTTGGAAAAAATATTTCTACAGTCAAGATAATCTCCCTTCCAGTGATTCACATTGAGAATTTTAAAGGTTATGAAAAGTCCTGAAGTCAAGAAGCTGGCTTCATGTTAACCCAGCAGCTCCTGAATTTATTTGGCTTCTAATCATTTTTTCACAGAATAGCTATTAACATCCCATGTGACTCAAGTGTTTTATAAAACAGTTTGGGCAATATTGGATATAAGCAATGGAGTAGCTACTGGGCTCATCACTTTACATATACGTTGATGAATTTGGACTTTATTTGACATTTAATAGGGGACCATCCACACTGTTCCAGCAGGAAAATGGCCTGATTGAAGCCAAGACTCGAGAATGTAACTCAACAAGATGTAAGGATGGACTGGAGGGGAGACGGGCAGGAGGTTGGAAGACTAGTGAGGAGAATTCATTCTTGGAACAGTTCAAAATATAAAACTATAAACATGTGTTTGGAAATGTTTCTAGATTTAATAAATTCTATGATAATATACCAGGGAGATTTCTTTGAAAATCCGTAACAGATGCCAGTAAGAGTACTATCCACCTTATCATCAATTAACATATATTTGGGATCTCCAGGGAACATTATGCATGTATATAACAACCACAAACAAATTGCAACAGGCTTGCCTTGTGGTCAAACTGGAGAAAAAAATAATCAAGATAAGCATAATTAATTTCAGGTGGATTCAATTACTGTAGGCAGTCATTACTCAACTATTTATTAAGCACCCACAGAGTGCACAGCACTTTACTAGGTTCTTATAAAAATCCATATATTAATAACAGAGATTTTTTTCCACCAAAGTACCCCTGAGCTCCCTGTGGCTCATCAAGGCTGAGAGCACACAGAAGAGGACAGCCACCAGTGAGCAGCCACTCAACAATTTTGTTCAAGGTCCAGTTAAAGAAAACAGACCTTTAAATATTTCATCATTGAGAGGTATTGAATTAGATAACTTACAAAGTTTTAAAAATATATGTCTACGATTAGGGGGAAATTCTGGAACAACTCAGAAAGTCTGGGCCATAATAAATTCTAGCATTTCAGAACTAGACTAAGAACTTATTTATATATTCATTCTATCAGCTAAATATATATATATTGAGCACAAATACATGTCTGGCACTAAACAAGGGACTGAGAATAGAGCAGTGAACAAAATTTTCTCAAACCATTATCATGTGGAGGTTGAATTCTGAGAATGGAGGAGATCTTAAAGAAGAATAGTTATTGATATGGATATAGACAAGATACATATAAAATAGATACTAGTGTGATCAATACAATAAAGAGAAATTAGACAGAATAGAGAAATAGAAGCTTCCAAAAAGTTGGGGGAACTTGAGAGAAAAATGTTTGAGGCAGAAAAAATAGGAAGTATAAAGGCCCTGAAGCAGGACATCTGTGGCTAGATTAGACTGAAAAACAGGAGTAGACTGAGGTGAAAAATAGCAAGACAGAGTCCATTTGGGGCCATTATAATGAGTCTAGCTTTTCTCTGGTTGTGTCAGATACATTGGGGGGTGAAGACAGGGGATCTAGGATCTAATGTTACTTTAAAGGGTCACTGTGACTGCTGTATTAGGAGACTAAAGGGCAGGTTGACAAGGGCAGAAGTAGGCAAAATAGGAGACTTATGCAGTAATACAAGTGAGGAATGGTGGAGGCTTGGATGTAGGAGGTAACAGCAGAAAAGTGGTCTGATTTGGGATACATATTGATGGCATTGCTGACAAGATCTGCTGGTAGATGAGCCAAGAATGACTTAGTCTTTGGCTCAAGCAACAGAACAGATGCGATAGCCAGCTAATGAGATGTGCAAGACTGTAGGTGGAAGCAGATTTGGGGAGGAAGACTGAGTCCAGTTTTGGACATGTCAGGTACACGAAGCCTATTCAGCATCCAACTGGAGATACTGAGTAGTCAGATGCCTATGCAAGTTTAGAGAGAGATCAGGAAGACTCCAAGGCTGGAGATAGAAAATTAGGAATGAATGATATCACTAAGAATGAGAGTACAGATAAAGAAAAGACCAAGGACTGAGCCATGGGACATGCCAAAATTTAGAAGTGAGGGAAAAAGAAAGAAGCTAGTAAGATTGATTGAGAAAGAAAAGCCAATTAAATATGAAATCCAGGAGGGGCGTGATATCCAGAAAGCCAACTAAAGAAATTGTTTCAAGAAAGATAAACCAAATTGTCAATTTGTGTCAAATGCTGCTGATAGATCAAGCAAAATAATTGACTATTATCAATAGTATTGACTATCGTATTTAGAAACAATGAGTTCACTGATGACTTTGACACACACATATAAGTTTTATTGAAGAGCTAGAGGCAGAGGCCCTGTGGGAGGGGACTTAATAAAGAGGAGAGAAGAAATTGGAGGCAAATACAGATAACTTCTTCAAGGAGTTTTCCTATAATAGGGAGGATAAAAATGGGATAAAAGCTTTCCAGGTTTGAGCATTAAGAGAGAGATGGGAGACACCACACTATAGTGTATGTTGAATCCAATACAAAGAGAAAATGGGTATTGCAATGAGTTAGCAGTTTTCAGGAGTGGCAGAGTTTCAGAGTATTAAGATCATGGGACCAAATTGTAAGGGAGGAGAATAAGATGATTGGAAAAGAGAAGGCCAAAGCCCCGAAAAGCCAGGATATTGAAAGGATTCTACGCAAGGCAATTGAAATGACATAGTTCTTTCCAAGGGTTGAGAATAGAAGAAAATTAATGAATAGAAGAAGGTCTGGGCAAAGGAAGAGGAAGCAGCAGGTGGAGTAAGGCAATAGGAGTTTCCAGGTGAGACAATTTGATGTCAGTCATAAGTTTAGATATTCAGTGAGTGGAGAAGAGTTATTAACCAATTTCAGTATACATGTGGATCATGAGAGATTGTATTAAACTCAAGAATCTGATGTAGTTGGTCCGAGGTAGAGGTTGAGATTCTGCAATCACAGTACAGGAAATGGAATAGGACAGAGAGAGGGAAGGATCTGATGAAGACTCAAGTTTAGAGAACACCAAACATCCTTCAGCAGAACTCAACCTCCTCTTGCCTTCCTTTTTTGTTTTTATTTTCTTCTCACGTTCACATGAACAAGTTAGACTCTCATTCAAACGTGAACAGAGAAAAAGAGAGACTCCATAATGTTAAAGCTGACTCAGCCAAGAGATTTATTATTATGCCTGGTAAAGGAGAAGCTGTTTTACATGTGTGTTTAAAAAGTGGTGCTTTGCAAATTAATATTTTATTCGGTGCATAAAACCAGAAAGGAAAATTTGTAATCTTCCCAGAAGGAGTTACTGATGTTCTTTGCTTCTATTTTAAATAGAGTCACTGCTAAAAAGTTTTGTTGCTTTTCATTTATTTGTTTAAAGAAAATAGACCTTCAGGAAATGGAGATTGTGGACAGATGTGGTATCAGGAATGATTCTGATACTAGTGGTTCATTATGATTAAGAAGAAATGATTCTGATACTAGTGAAAATCTATTTCCTAAAGGATAAGAAACTCTGTGTATAGCACAGGTATGCAAAGAAATACATAAACTATTCCATTAGCTAAAGTTTTGGAGCAAGGCGCTCTACAGGGCTTTAAAGGAAGCTAGAAGACTGTCTAACTGGCAACACGCTTCTCCTGTTATGGTCAGTAGAAAAGAAACAACAGATTTGGGCCCCGGCTAATTCTCTTTAGTCGTCTCCACTGCTGGCTAGGAGAAAAGGAATCAGAGAAAAATAGGGTTCAATCCTAATGAAGAATTGCAGGTCTTAGACATTATGAATTGGATTGATGAGTTTTTGTTTCCTGAAGGACAACATGCAGATTAAAGAGCTTTTAACTGTTCTTGATGCAATCAAAAGGTTATGGTTGTCTGCTAAAAACTCAGTTTCAGCCACAGTTTATGTAAGTTGTTCACATTACTCACTCAGTAATGATGTACTTGGCCCCACTGTTTGTGGTCTGGTTCTCATTTGTTTGGTATTACATTCCAAGACTGCAATGACTCAGAATGTTCCTTATTTTTTACAGTAAGAAGAAATAGCATGCTTTGCCTGAAACATCTCAGATTTAATCACTTGTCTGTGGTCTCCCCACAGTCTCTCCAAGCAGGTGTATATAAGTGAAGACTTCTGCATATTGACTTAGAAGAGCCAGAGTCTCTAACCAGAAGGCTGCTGACGTTAGCTGCTTACATACCCGTGACATTAACAAGAAACTTAAACCCTCTGCCAGACTGTATAATATTCACTCTTATCAGAATGTTGGCAAGTAGGCTTTTCAAAATACAAGAAAAGTTTCCAGGATAAAAAGGATTAAATATTGATGACACCTCTATCAGGCATGTGTAACGGAATGTGAAAGTCGTACTAAAATCTATTTGAAGAGATGTTCTATGCAAGAGGTGTGAGACGTGTTGTACCCTGATGTGAAAGACAGAATTAGGGGCAATTGGTTAAAAAAATGTGCATATATATATATATATACATATATATATACATATATATATACATATATATATGTATATATATATATGAATTTGGTTTTGACACAAACACAATTTTTTCTATGGATTTTTACATTTTAGTGTTCCCAGAAAATAGAATGACTGTTCTTGTATCTTTATGTCCCTGGAAACACTGAAGCAAAAAGAAGAATCAGATGAGAGGTTAGTCTCAAATATCTGTTTCCTGAAAGCCTATCTGTCTTGGATTCTAGTAGAGCTGATAGGAATACATGAAGTAGAAAAAAAAAAAGCATTCTCTCTCATGACTTAACACTATTTCTGTGTTTACCCTCCATAAGCTCTTGGGTGGCTTTCTTCTCCTCCCACTGTAGTTTACAGCACTCTCCTTCACCAGCCTGTAACAGAATGTGAGTTCCAGCAGAAATAGAGGGACTTAACACATTAGATACAGTTGAGTATAAGTACGAATTAACCTACAGTCAGAATTCTTTTATTGTATAAAAGATCTGTCACCCAAAAAGATTCCAAGTAAGTAAAATACAGGACAATAGACTTTTGAACAGGGAAGGAAATTTGGAGAGACAAAAACAAAAAACAAAAAACCTGCTGCCCATAGAAGACTTGGGTTAATCTTTCTAGAACACGTCCTCCAAGCGGCAGCAGGTGTCCGGGATGACAGAATTTACCGCGGACAGTTTGCTGTTTTCCCACCTCAGGCACAGCCCAACCAATGACTGGTATTCAACACCAATGAATGAAGGTATAAAAACTTCAGGGAGTGGAATCCAAGGCATATTAGGAGTTCAAGTAAACCAACTTGAAGTCAAAGGAAAGGAATCCAGTGCCATTCTCTTGATTACTTGAAATTCTTCTAATTCTATAAGGACTGCTCTGAATCTGAAAAGACGTCCTGAGGCCACATTTTTACAGTCCATGTTCACCTCAGGTAATTTCTCTGATGTAAGACTTCTCTTGCTTACTCAGATCACTCAGAGTTAAAATTTTAATAAACCTGAAAGGGGAAGTGAAAAAGTAGCAGTAATGTTCTGAAGACTTATTTTTCTCTCTCTGAAGTATAACTATTGTAGCATAACCTCTAGGTATGTCAAGATGTTGATTATTTTCCAGACTGTAACTGAGTTCTTTCTCATATTTGTGTTCTCTCATATATGTTCTCATATATGTTCTTTCTCATATTGGTGTGGTGCCAGAATTTCTACCTATGGCCTCCTTTGCTAATGTATGAGAAGGCACCTGTCCAAAAGGAAAAAAAAAAAAAAAATCATTTACATGAGGCAGAAAAGTCTACTGGTATTGCATTTATTTATCAGCTCAGCTTTCCAGACTTGTCACACTGTCTTTGAATTAGAAATGAACTCTTAAGGATTTCTGATTCCACTTCTCTAAAACTCAGTTGACTCCTCTATAAATGAAGGCAATATGTTACAGGATTCCTAAGACCACCTCCAGCCCCAAATTTTATGATTCCATTCCCACAAATCCAATTGACTACAACACTATTATCTCCTACACATTAAAAAACCAGCATTTGAGTTAATCTCTCTCCCTGCTCTGGTAAATCAGCCACGTCCTGGGTGGTCCATAATCCTCTTCCCAAAGAATAGGATGTATTCTGGTTGGGGGCTATTTAAAGCCCTCTGTGAGTTCTTGAAGATAATCGTTGGGGACTCTGCAATGACTGTGACAATTCTTTGAGTTCTTTAGTGTGAAAGTCACCTGGATTTACAGATTTAACTCACCCAATCTGAATCAGTCATTTTTATCTGTCCCCACGTTAGTGAGGTTATCTGACTGACATAACATCCTTGTGGGCTCTCAGGATTAAATCATAGCCGACATCTGTGAGGAAGGAAGGAAATATAAAAGACCTTCCCGTCATGTCATTTTTATGTTCTTTTCCTTTCGCTGGATAAAGGGACGATACTCTTCCCATCTTCTCCCACTTAATGCTTTTAAATAGTTTTTTAAATCTTGAGAGTTGTATCTTCTATCTGACTTTTACATTATTGGTCTATCAACCATAGCATAAGAGGATATTGAAGATCACCAGACTTGGAATAGGGACATGTAGGTTTTTGCTGAATAATCTTCGGAAAATATTCAGAATCTCTGAGCTTTAATTTCCCCACCTCTGATGTTAGTATGAACAAGCCTGGCACAAGGGTGGTGTTTCATCAGCTTATTTTAGCATTCTTTATCTGTGTTGCCTAAGCCGAGGAAGGTCAATGCATCACTAGCACTAGGAGTCATAAATGTGATAGGAAAATACACATGAAGCTTGGACATGAGGGAATCCATGAGCATAGTTTTTATTTATTTTTTATTTTTTTAATTAACATATAATGTATTACTTGTTTCAGGGGTGGAGGTCCGTAATCCATCAATCGTACACAATTCATAGCGCATGCGCACAGTTTTAACATAGTTAACGTTAGGTGTGCCAACATCTGAGGAGTGCTAAATGTACAGGAATGGTGATGATCTTGTTAGTCATCTAGGGAAGATATAATCCACTGTTCGGTCTGACACCCACCTTCCCTTCCTTGGAGATTTGGAAGAGACCAGAACTACCGCAGAAGAGACCATAACATCCAAACTCTGGTCAACGAAGAATTCTGCCACATTGGACTGAATGTGCTAAAATGAACTTCAACAATTCCTTGTTTTTTATTTGTTTGTTTTTTCAGGACCATTAAGCTGGGAAGAATGACTTAGGCTTGCCAACTTGTAATTTTGCCAAAAAAAGAGATTTAAATGGAAAATATACCACGTACTCTCTACTTTTTCCACCACTTCATAAAGGAGTGGCTATTTTAATAGCAAATAAAAGTAGGAAAATCAATTTCTCAGAACAGTTTTAAAACTGAATAAATTTAATTAACAATATGAAAAGCTTTGAGTTTCTCATTTACCGCTGATAAAAATCTAACACTAGACCATCCTCTGCCGAGGATCTGCATCCAGAAATCACCCTTCAAATAGGAAAAAACATGACTACAGTTATTCCTGGGTCACCTGCTGCCCTGCCAGAGGCGTCAACGAGCATGGCTGGCGTTTGGGTGGGGTCAAGATCAGACTCTGAGAAGCAGTGTCAGAGAGCAGCATTTGCTCATTGGCCAGAGGCAAACAGAGAGCTGTGGTGCTTTTTTCCATGTCCAGTTTTCTATCCATTGAAAACTCCCTAGTTTGTTATTAGATTCAGGTGTTCCTGCCGTTGTCTACTTTCTATCCTCTTAATTTCCCCTTTCCTGAGATTGTGCTGTAAGTTATAAAGCTTCTGGCATCAACAATTTTATTTTCTTTCTGACTTGTGGTTGCAAACTCCCTGTGTGTTTCTGGTTTGTTAGCAGGTGGCCTGGCCTGCCAAGAAAGAACTCATGGTCTTGGATTCCCCCCAGGGTTTACCCAGGTTCCAAAATTGGTATCAGCCCTGATGCATATTACAGAGCCTCATGGATACTCAAATGTTTATACAGGGCAGACAGGCCCAGAGGGCATAAGGCTTCATCCAAACACCTCATTCGTGATTGAAAGGGGATACAGCATGGCCACAGGATCCTTTTCTTTAAAATTGCTTTCACAATTCACTGCGGAGATGAGAAAAAGAGGAAGCAGGTGAAAAGTTGGGGCCAAGGGAACTGCTGTCCAAGTATTTCACAACTAGGGAGGTAGCAGAGAATTCTGAAAACAACATCAAATTGCATTTTCGAGGCTTCTTAATCTGTGTTGCCTAAGCAGAGGAAGGCCACGCCTATTCAGAAAACATTTGCCGGATCTTCTGAGTTGGAAACTAACCCGAAAGAGGGGAAGCAGACTAGAGCTGCAAAGAGAAAATGACAAATATATGACTAGTCAGAAGCTGGAAATGCCTCAAATTATTTACTGGACCACACAATAAAAGTGACAGGAGTTGTGTATCCTTAAACAACCTTTTGCTGGCAGGATGATACCATGAAATGGCCTGTTTTGCTGCTAGATGCACTAAAGATTAGATAAGAAAGCAAACAGTGCCTTGTGGGTCACTCCAAGTCCTTTAACTGCCAAAATAAGATCCCAGACTAGATCAAATGTAGAAAGGGTTCTAGAGGATCTATCAAGTGCTTCTTAGAAGCAGTGATGTGATTTAAAAGCCGAAACACTAGACCGGAGTTGAATATTGAGATGGCTTCTGGTGGAAGAACATTAAGATATTAGCCAATGGCTGGACAATAAATGTGTCATTTGTAGGCTCTTCTTCTATCACTGCTCAGATTTGTTTGTTAAGCTAAGTCCTATGCCAAGTAAATCATGATGATCTATTAACTCTGAGGGTCAGAGGAAAGTAACAGGGGAGAGTGGGAGTAAGCGTGGCTTTGGCTGCAATTCTCCCACGAATAAGTTGTGTGGAAACTCCTCTCACTTGACTATGTCATAGTTCTTGCATCTGTGAAAATGAGACCTATAGACTATGACCCTTTCTACTTCTTCAAATAAACTGCCTCCCGATCTCAAACTCAGCTGGAGCATTTTGGGTATCAATAAAAAACCATATGCTAATGACCATTCAATAATCATCACTGTAGCTGAGATTTGGACTAAGAAAGTTAGAATTAGGGAATATATAGACTGCCAGCCTCTCTTAGGAAAAGATCACAATGAAAGGAATTGTGTTCATCACCAATTACATTTACAATGTCCTATAAACCAACCAACTCTGGGAAGAACAACAGACATAAATATTTTTAGACCATTTATCAAATATAATACACATGGTTATTTTGCTGTAGGAAGACAGCACAGGGACCAAAAAAACAAGGAAAGCAGTGCTCATCTACATTAGAACAGGACTATTTGCTTTGCAGGGAGATCATCAGTTGCTTCTTTTAAATGCTCAGCTGCCCTAATTTGTTTAAACTTCATCCAACTTGCAAATGTAGATATACATCTATTTCTATTCAAATACTGTTTTATTTATTCAAGATACAATTACTGAAGGAATAGGATGTGATAGATGTGGTACTAGTCACTGGTGACACACAGATGAAAAGTTTGGTTTGTTCATAGGCTTGAATGGCTTACATTCTAAGGGGCAAACTGGCATTAAAATAATGATTTTTTTTTTTTAAGTGAGAAATGACAAGAACAACAAATAACAAAATGCTTTGGAAGGCCAGAAAAATTTGGATTACAAATCTTGCTTTTCGTAAGGATAGAAGGACTCTGAGACACTTCACAAAAGAGGAGATGTTTGAGGTGGATGATTTTAGGTTTGACATTTTCCAAAGCAAATGCTTTTAATTAGATCTAGAGGACAAGGAGTGTGGTGGGAAAGACATGTCAGACCAAGGAAAAGCATTTGCAAAGACATGGAGAAATGGATATTTAGTAAATGGATATTTAGTAAATGGCTATTCTCGTTTGACTAAATGATCGGGGACAGAGGAAGGGGGTAACGAGCAAGAACAAACAGTAAGGTAAGACTGTTTTAGACAATGCTGAAGATTTTCAAATTTATCTATAGGCAGTGGAGAGATGTTATCAAAACTGACATTTATCCATAATGGGATCAGTTTTGTAAAAAAAAAAATCCTCTAGAATCTAGAATTCTGTTGTCCAAATATTGCAAGTTTTATAAAATGACCAAGAAGAATGTGTGATTCAAGAGATCCAAGAGACAAAATGATTCAAATTCACCTGGATCTTAGCTGCAGTTTGGTGCCACCTGGTGGCCATTATGTAATTGAGTTCTAATACCCATGGGGAAGATTCTGGCTCCTCTTTGGCTAGGAATTCTAGGACACTGTCAGTGATTTCAGTATATGAATCACCCCTGTTTCCCTGACTCAGTTTCCCGGGCCAGGATAATCCAAGGAACATAGCTTCTTGAGATTTCTAACCTATCTTCCCTTCATTGTTTTTTGTTGTGGTGGCTGTTCGCTCATTTCCCACCCACAGAAGACCTGACATCGTGGGGTGCTAGTTAGAAGATAGGAACCAATCTCCAACCCCTTTCCATTACCATAAGATCAATTGGTCTTAAATTTTAGATGACTACAATAAAAATAAGAATATTACAGAGAGTGTCTAAGGTTCTCTTTCTCATTATGATATGAAGTTCATCTGCCCTCATCCATTAGAGGAAACTAGAGGAGAAGCACATTGTGAAACAGGAAATGGTAAAAATTGTCAACAGCTATAAGAAGTTGCAGAATCACAGAGAATTAAAGGATCTATGAGATCATCTAGTGACCGATATGTAAATGTGCATGTTTCATAGATGAATAAACTGAGTCCTTGAAATTTTATTTTGTTCACAATGTTGTGCACGGTATAGCAAGAACCCAAGGAAGACCCAGTTAAATTTTGCTTTACCCTAGTGATTTTCAAGTCTCTATGAATCAGATAGGTTTGGAAAAATAGAGCCGTCCTCAAAATCCTTGTCTCCTTTTAACACCTATCAAAGAAAATGGAGGGCAGGTAGATTAGAGACCATTACACATTAACATACAGAGTAAGAATCAACCCAAATGTCTAAAGTCTTAAACACAGATCATGTTTCTGATGTTTCAAATATCCTGGTTGACTTTTTACCATAAAGGACAAAAAAGCACACACCTTCTAATTTCATGGAATCCACACCTAATCTACAAGTTAGGAGGAGTATCAAAATACAGTCTAATAACAAACAAAAACCAGACCAAACAAACAAAAAACTAGGCAAAGAAAGAAAGAAAATAGTTCTTCCAGGACTTCTAACTCAAACTGTATTCCCCAATAAAGAAACTGTCCTGAGACAACTCCTAAACCAAAGACATTCAGATTCATTTCTGAAGACTTGGACACTTACTTGGGCAGCCAATAACCAAACTCTCATTGATTATTTCAACCTGTCAGCAACATCCTCAGTCTGTCCTCTCAAAGATACTAGAGCACAATGAAAATGACCACTTAATTTGAAAAAATGATTGTAGCGTGGGCTAGTCAAAAAGTCCCAGATACATAATTTTCTAAACAAATTACAGAAAGTATAAAGAGCAACTCTATGTGAGAACATTTTGGATAAAGAGAATTACTATAACTCTTTCTCATCTCATTCTATAAAGTGCACTGAAAAGCTCTCTTTGATAGAGAAAACCCTTCCCCTTCAGTAATGACCTTGAACAAGTAATTGCTAATGCTGATCTATGAAATGATATGTTCGGCCATAGTTAGATCTGGCACTGGCAGAATTATTAGCAGATTCCACGGCTGCTCTACTCCATGTCCTTGGCTTCCTGCTGAGTTCATCTTCAGCTAAGAAGGGCATTTTCTATAACTGCTGATGGGGAATCTCTCTGCTTCGCTGCCTGAAGCTTTTCTCTGGTTCCATGAGAACTTGGTCAGACTACTCAAGGTTGGGCAGTTCTGGGGACTTAATGGTCCCAAAGTAACCTCCAAAATAATGAGGGACATGAGCCCCTGGTAAAGACCCCAGCTTCCCTGTCTTTCCATGATAGAATTCTGAGGCATGTTCTACAGAGGAAGGCTGAGGGTCTTTAATGGGACTGAGCCCCAGGTGTTCACAGTGGTAACTCACTCATAATCACACCTTTTATGGGTTGCTCTCCTTTTTTCACTTACACTTTCCATGAGAACCAGCTCAAAAAGCTTCTTACATTCAAGTCCTTGCCACAGGATCTATTTTGGGGGGGAAACCAAGCTATGTGTCTAATATTCCTCTGTTGCCCTCTCATTGGCTGCCAACGAATCCAGCTTAGTATCTGGAACAGGTACTGCACTACATGTTAAGAGACTGAGTTCTGGGGCACCTGGGTGGCTCAGTGGGTTAAAGCCTCTGCCTTCCACTCAAGTCATAATCCCAGGGTCCTGGGATCAAGCCCCACATTGGGCTCTCTGCTCAGCGGGGATCCTGCTTCCTCCTCTCTCTCTCTCTGCCTACTTGTGATCTATCTGTCAAATAAATTAAAAAAAAAAAAAAAGAGAGAGAGAGAGACTGAGTTCTAACCCTCTAACCCTTAGCTTCCTCTCTGAAGCTTCAGTTTGTTCATTTGAAAAATGAGGGGGCTGGGCTATATGTGCTGTAGAATGCCACTGAGCTTTCACGCTTTTTTTTTTTTTTTTAAGATTCTATTTATTTATTTGACAGACAGAGATCACAAGCAGGCAGAGAGGCAGGCAAAGAGAGAGGAGGAAGCAGGTTCCCTGCTGAGTAGAGAGCCCAATTCGGGGCTTCATCCCAGGACTTGAGACCGTGACCTGAGGCGAAGGCAGAGGCTTAACCCACTGACCCACCCACGTGCCCGGAGCTTTCACTCTTTATCTTCTATTTTATTTTAGACTGGAAGGAAAAAACAAAACTGGCAAATAGGGGGTAGAAGAACAATCTGTCACAGACTTGCCTGATAACCAGGATGCACTTCTCATCTTGTGATAAATTATTGATTATTATCTGGCAACCTCATTAAGGTGTGAGCGCCTCGAGGGTATTTCCAGGTCTTAGCACAGTGTCTAATATATAATGGGTACTTAATAAATGCATGATTAGTGAATTAATAACTTGTATACGGGAAGAAGTGAGGATGCTGGCCAACCTGCTGCAAGAGAGAATATGGGAAATATGTACAACTGATTATGATGGGATGGATAATATAGGACCATACAGAACGCTAGATTTCAGGCTTACGCTGGTGGCTACATCAGGGCATGAAATGTTTTTGAATAGCAATGCCACAATGCAAAAGACAACGGTAGTACGGAGGAAGGGTAGCAGAGTAAGATATTGAGAGAAATGATCTATTTCATTTCAACTGCAAGATAATTACATAGAAAAGGCTTTTTCAAATTTTTAAATAATTATAATAAAAGATCTAATGCTTGTGTTTATGTGATTTTAAAATTAGCACTACATCAATCAACTTTACGTATCATCAGTATATGATATTCATAAATAGGTTGTGAATTATGGCACAAAAATTGCCCCCTTATCCATTTTAGTATTTTGTGGACTTTCAGCAAAAATAATTTTGATGTTACCAAATTGGTATTATTTTGTTTATTTCACAGTTCTTAGTCACCAGGCTTAGATCACAAATTCCAAATGTTTTCAAAAATCAAGTTCACTTCAGTAAATGAAAATGTTTCAACACTGAAGAGGTTCAAAACAGTAGAAAAATCAAAACTCAATTATATAAATAATTTCTATTGAATTTATTAAAATAAAAGAAATCTCATTTTTTACAGTCATGATTTATATTAAAAGACTTAATCATTTCAATATGAGTTAGCTCTAGTTCACAAAGGCAAAAGCCTGAGAGTCGCTCTCAAATTCTCCTTTTTACTTACCCTCCTTACCCAATCAGCTGTTTCTGACATAAGCACAGCATATCTATTCTTGCTGCATCCAGTGGAACTATCAGGGAAGCATCACAGTTATGGCCGAAAACAACAGGTGGTATACAAATACTGCAAAGAAGAAAATTCTGTTGTCCAAGAATCCTTTCTAATAGGCCATTAAATTGTTTCTTTTTTCCTTTCTCTCCTTTTCTCCCTTCTCCTACTTCCTCTTTTTCTTTCTCCTCCTCCTTCTTTTTGTCTCCTTTCTTTTTGAACTCATGCATCTGTTGGAATAATCTTGGAACCAAAATGAACTTCAATAGACCTCCGAGCGTCAAAACACATAGAAATACTGGAGTAAAATAAATATGTATTACCAAGCTCAAAATAGGGAAAGAAAATTGGGAAAAGTGAAAAGGATCCACAAAGCAAGAGTTTTAAGTATACAAGACTGCTCGGTATCTGTATGTAAAGAATACAGGACTAAGAGGAGAGTTAGGGGTCATGTATGTATGTCTTAATGATTAGAAGCTGAGATTTCTCAGCCACAAGAAGACATGAGCTTTAATTTTGGTCCTATGCAAAATGGGGAGCTGGTTCATGATTTAGGCAAGGATCATGAATTTGTTGTAGCCATTAAAGGAAAGATCACTGGGGAACAATATACTTGGTGGCAAAGTATAACCACCCAGAACACTTACAAACTATCAGAAAGTGTACCTTTAAAATGGAGATACCTTAACTAACTGAACAAACAGCATTGTTAATATGGGGCTACTTAGTATTGTATCATGTAATGGGCTGTAATAAGAAATAGCATTATCCATGAAGTATCACTGCCCAAAATATTTAACCTGACTTTAATCAATTATCTGGATTACAGTTTATGGGAAATAAAGTAGAAGACCAAATTAGGTCATTTCATAAGAGGACACTCAGAGAGATCAAGCAGGTTGATCAACTACAAGAAAACTCCCCTGGGCTCTTTGAAAAGTTACTATCATAAAACAAGAAAGCAGAAGGATTGTTCTAGATCTAAAATGGCTAAGGAGACATAACTGTCAATTGCAATGCATGATCTTTGATTGGATTCTGGGTAGAAAATAAGAACCAGGGCGCCTGGGTGGCTCAGTGGGTTAAAGCCTCTGCCTTCAGCTCAGGTCATGATCTCAGGGTCCTGGGATCGAGCCCCACGTCGGGCTCTCTGCTCTGCAGGGAGCCTGCTTCCTCCTCTCTCTCTCTCTCTCTCTCTCTCTGCCTGCCTCTCTGCCTACTTGTGAACTCTGTAAAATAAATAAATAAAATCTTTAAAAAAAAAAAGAAAATAAGAACCAATAAAAGACATTTGGGGGTAACTGAGAAAATTTGAATACTGATTGGATATCTTATTTGATTAAGGAATTATTCATTTTCTTAAAAGAATGTCTTCATTATTAGAAGGCATATTGATTTTTATAAAATATATATTGAACTGCTAAGGAATAAAATATCATGATCTCTGCTACTCAAATACCATAGAATATTAACAAAAATTGAATTTAGGTGAAATGCATACTGGTGGGTTTTTTTTTTTTCTTTCAATTACTATTATATCATAAGTATTTTTCTCTACTTTCAAAACCTTGTTACAAGTGTAAAGAATGTACAGGTAAAACAAATCTGTATCTTTATAAGTAAATAAAATGATACAGAAACACCAAAAGTTCCTGTTTAATTTCAGCTCATTGAAGAGAAAAGTTGATGAAAGTAAAGCTATAAGTTAACCATTGTACCATGTCTGTATTTCCTATATAATGTTGGATTCCCTCCCTTTTAGTCATGTGTGCCAAATCATGAACAAATTTCTAAGCTCACTTCAGACTAAACATAATATGCTTATATTTCAGAGAGGGAAAATGTTGTTTAGGTAAAAAAAAAAAAAAGTCAGATCTGTGTAATTCCCTGGCTGCACTGTAGTCCTGAAAAGCAGTATAAAAATATACTTTTCCTCCTGAGATTTAATTTCCTCTGTATATAGCCAGAATTACCTGATAGTTTATTGATTACCTCCCTCCAACAGCAGCTTGGCAAAATAAAGAGTCTAAGATAACAATACACGATTTTTAATTCTCATCCAGTCAAAAAAGCAAATGATGTCGAAATTAACATAATGATCCAGAATCTAGATCATCCAGGTCACTTTTATAAATACACTATATAAACAAATGGTACTTTAGCATGTATATTTTAAGTAACTCTGTAGGACTTTTTTGAATGAGAATACTTCTAAAATGGCTGGAGGAGCTCTATGCAGGGTTTTAGAGGCTGGGACACGGGATAGAACCACGGCTGGAGTGCAAGGGAGGAGGAATGATGGGAAGCTACAAAAGCTGATCTTCCCTTGAGAGCTGAAATAAGGAGTGCTCCTAACTACCAGCATAATTCTCTGGAGTAAATTTCCTCAAGGCAAACCATTATGAGTAGGACAGAAGAGACATAAAATGCAAAATATTTAGACACCTGCTATGGACTGAATTGTACTCTCCCAAGATTCATTATGTTGACGCCCTTACCCGCAGTGGGATGGTATTTGGAGACGAACCTTTGGAAGGTAATTAGAGTTTAAAAAGAGTCATGAGGGTGGTGCCCATATGATGAGATGAATACCCTTATCAAAGAAAGAAGAGATACTTCCCCCACCAGATGAGGACACAGAGAGACAGTGGCCCACTGTAAGGCAGAAAACTGAAAAAGAAAAAGGGAAAAAAGAAGAACTTTAAGATAGCCAGACACACTGAATAGATTAAATATCAATGAACGGCAGTTTTCTTCTCAACAGCAATAGTGAAATGTGGTTTTCAATGCTTTGAGAAAAAAATAGATGGCAACCTAGAACTTTATTTTCAACTATTTTATCTTTAAAAACAAGAGTTAAATAAAGACATTTATGGATAAACAACAACAAAAATGTTCTACCTAAAGTAAATTCTGAGAGAAAAGGAAAACAAAATCAGGACAGTCAGAAACTCAGAATGAAGGGTGAACACAAAGGTGTACATATAAATGAAATAACTTGGTTTGCATAAAAATATTTCTAAAAATAGTTCCTAACTTGTGGTGTGAACAAATACAAAACTGAATATAGAACTAAAATATTAAGCAGTAACAGTATATAAATTGAAAGGTAGAAAATGAGAGGTAAATGATCCAGCAATCCTTTTATTATTTAAGATAGGGGTGGAATATCAACATATGGTGTGATTTTATATTTCAAATATGCACAGTATAACTACGCTTAAGATGCAGAAAACCACAAAAGAACTTTTTTCCCATCCTAACAATGAAAACAAGCTAGGCAGAAAATCGTAACTTTTCTCAACCTCATTAGAAAGTAGCAGGTTAATTAAATCCAAAAGAATGTCAAACCCCTCCAAGGAGATACCAGATAAATGAGATGCTTTCCCTTTGACAGAGCATAACCATGATGACTACAGATAAGAAGATATAGCTAAATTCTAACATTTCTTAAAGACCAATTATGAGTTAATATGACACTTTAGAATAACTGGAAGCCTCAGACACAAAGGAGTTTATACTCCTTTATAAACTCATTTTCATGGGCCTTTATTTCAGGTTCAAGAAAAAAATGGAGAACATGACAGGAGAAAAGAAGGAAACAAAGTCAGTGATACAGCAGAATGAACCCATAAAACTTCCATGAACCTTTCTCTCTTATGAAGCAAAAGCCTAGGGAACTGGGAAAGAGGAGACCTCCCACCTCTGGGGCGTAGGCTATAGTCAGTCCTTCTGGTTAAGGGGTAGAAGCAAAATTATTCTGCTTCTGGATGAAGGACAGAAAAATACCCCACTCCCAGGCTCAGGCAAAGATTTACTACTTCCTGTGGAGCAGCAGAAGCAAAAGCACACTGTCCCTGGGAGGGAGGCAACAAAGTCACTCCAAGCTAAGATTCTACTCTGATACAAAACTGGGATCTGTTGCTGCTGCTGCTGGATGGGCAGGAACTTATCTACCACCCAAGATGCTCACAGCTATGGACAGGATTTGAATACTATGGACTGGGAGGCATGAATACTAAGAAAACCCTTCTGCCATGTGCAGAGCCTGCCTAGTATTGAGGGTGCACCTGGAGAACCAACAACCCCTCTGCCCTCAACACAAGACAACCATTGAGTAAAAAGCAAAATAACACTTCTGTGAGAGGGGCAAACATGTAAGAGGGACCCATTCTATTATGCAGGCATGTAGGGATTTCTGAAAGCTGAGGGTACAGTAGGGATACTAAGAAAACCTTCCACCATCTCAAGCCTCACACAGAGAAACAGCTGACCACCCCTGGAGGAATTTGAAGTCTGGTAAATGGAAAGTAACTATGGCAACAACAACAAACCCAAACAAAGATCAGAAACTAACAGGATAAACTTAAAATCTGATGGAAGAAATGGCATATCAATTACTGGGTATAAGTGCCACATACCTCCATTTCTACTATTCTTCTAAAAATAATGTTTGGCAGTCAATCAAAAGTTATGAGAGCAAAAAAGGCAAGAAAAATTATCCAGAGATAATCAAGAGAATAAAATTTAGAGATAACTGTAATTTTGGGTGACAAGAAATTTATCAAAGCTATAATTAAATATGTTCAAGGATCTAATGGAAATTTGTACAACATATATGAATTTTAGCATAATGATTTAAGTATAAAATAGTCCAATGCAAATGCTAGAAATAAAAAAAATATGGTCTTAAAAGTAGAGAAACTCTTTGACAAATTACCCAGAAGACTGGACACGATTCAACCAAGAACTAGTGTGTTTGATAAATCGATATAAAATATTTAAATTGAAATGCAAACAGAAGAGAAGAGTGAATAAAAAAGAAGAGATCACTCAAAGATCTGAAACATAAAATAGCTTCATATATATGTAATTGAAGTCTGAGAAGTAGAATAAAGAACATGGACAGAAATATCTGAAGACTACTGGCCAGAAATTTTCAATATTAATGATAGGAAATAAGCCACAGATCAAAATAGCTTCAAGAACTCCAAACAAAATTAAAATTTTTAAATTCATTTTTTTAAGGTTTTTTTTTTTTTAAGATCTTATTTATTTATTTGACAGACAGAGATCACAAGTAGGCAGAGAGGCAGGCAGAGAGAAAGGAGGAAACAGGCTCCCTGTTGAGCAGAGAGCCTGACTCAGGGCTCAATCCCAGGACCCTGAGACCATGACCTGAGCTGAAGGCAGAGGCTTTAACCCACTGAGCCACCCAGGTGCCCCCAAATTAAAATTTTTAAATAACAACCTGACACTTTGAGGTCAAACAGCTGAAGATAAAAAATAAAGAGAAAATTTTGAAGGCATTCATGGTAGGGGAGGATAGCATCACATACAGAAGAACAAATTAAAAAAAACAAACAAACTGTAGTGTATCTTAAATGAGAAACTATGTAAGCCAGAAAACAATACTTTATAGTACTGAGTGGAAAAAGAAAACTTGTCCAAACAGAATGAATACCCAAAAAAGAACTTTCAATGACGATGGTGAACTAAAATTAAAATCTCTTTTAGGCATACTAAAACTGAGAGAATTTCATTGCCATCAGATATGTCTAACAAAAAACGATTAAAAGATGTACTTCATGCAGAAGAGTATAAGAAGAAAATTTGGATTTATACAAAGAAATGAAGAGCACTAGAAATGGTGAAGAATTTTTGTCCATCATCAAGGTAATAGAAATTAAAACTACTATGAGATATCACCTCACACCAGAGTAGCTAGAATTAAGAGCATAAGAAATAACAGATGCTGATGAGGTTGCAGAGAAAGGGAAGCCCTCTTACACTGCTGGTGGAAAAATGAACTGGTGTAGTCATTCTGCAAAACAGTATGGAGGTTCCTCAAAAAGTTCAAAATAGAGCTACTCTATGGCCCACCAGCTGCACTACTAGGTATTTACCCAAAGAATACAAAAATACAGATTCAAAGGGACACATGCATTCCCATGTTTAGCAGCATTATCAACAATAGACAAATTATGGAAGGAGCCCAAAGGTCCACTGACTAATAAATGGATAAAGAAGATGTAAAATACACACACATGAATATTACACTACTCAGCCATATATATATATATATATATATATAAAATATTTAGATAGTAATATATATATGAATATTATATTACTCAGCCAATAAAAAGAATGAAATCTTGTCATTTGCAATGACAAGATGGAGCTAGAGTGATTAAGCTAAGTGAAATAAGTCAGCCAGAGAAAGACAAATACCATTTCACTCATATGTGGAATTTAAGAAATACAGATGAAGGTAGGAGAAGGGAAAAAAAAAAAAAAGAAAACCATAAAACAGACTCTTAACTGTGGAGAACAAACTGATGGTTACTAAAGAGGAGGTGTGTGGGGGGAATGGGTGAAATAGGTATTGGGGATTAAGGAGGGCACTTATGATGAGCACTGGGTGTTCTGTGTAAGTGCTGAATCACTAAATTCTACTCCTGAAACTAATATTACACTCTATGTTAACTAATCAGAATTTAAATAAAAATGAAACAAAAAAATTATGTGATTTTAGTCTTTTTAGTTTAAGATTTTACTTTTATTTTTTTGAGAGAGAGTGAGAGTATGAGCAGTGGGGGAGGGGCAGAGGGAGCAGGAGAAGCAGACTCCCTGTTGAGCATGCTGGGCTCAATTCCAGGACTCCAAGAACATGACCTGAGCCAAAGGCAGATGCTTAACTGACTGAGCCATCCAGGCTCCCCTGGTTTTTGTCTTATTTTTGGCTACTTCAAAAAATAATAGATTGGAGCACTTGGGTGGTTCAGTTGATTAAGTGCCTGCCTGCCTTCAGCTCAAGCCGTGATTCCACAGTCCTGGGATTCAAGCCTCTTTTCAGGCTCTCTGCTCAGTGGAGAGCCTGCTTCTCCCTCTCCCTGTGCTGCTCCCCTTGCTTGTACTCTCTATCTATGAAATAAATAAATGAACAAATAAACAAAAAAGATAATATACTATTTATAGCAAAAATTGGGAAAAAGTATTATAGAATTTAATGTAGATGTAGAAGTAAAATTTATGGTAATAAATGCACAAAGGATATGGGAAATTAAAGTATACTTTTATATGGTTATTATAACTAAAATAACATTATTAAAGGTAGACTGACATAAATTAAAGATATATATCATAAACAATAGAGCGATCATTTAAAAAATTAAAAATAAATGCAACTAATAAGCCAAAGAGTGACATAGAAATGATTGTAAAGGTGATCAACTAACCCAAAAGGTGGTTGGAAGACAAAATAAAGAGAAAAAGGGTAAGAAAAAGAAAACAAATAGCAACATGGCATATGTGAATCCACAGTTATAGTTGGAGACGTCTATATTTCTCTCCGTAGTTAAAACATGTAGACATGTAGACAGAAAATATACAGGGTGTAGAAGAGCCAGACAACATTATCAACCAACATGATCTAATAAGCATTTATAAAACACATTGACCAATAATAGCAGAACAAATATTCTTTTCAAGTGAACATAGAACAGTCATATAAACAGCTTAAAAAAGAATCAGTGAGCCTGGAAACAGGTAAGCAAAAACCTCCCAAAATAAAATTCTGTAGTGGGTTGAAGAGTGGGGCCCCAAAAGATATTCCAGATCTTAATTCCCAGAACTTATGAATGTGACCTTATTTGGTAAAAGGGTCACTGCAGATGTAATTAAAAATAATAAAATGAAATCATCCTGGATGTAGAGTGGGCCCTAAATCTTTTCCTTATTCAAAAAATAAATAAGGCAGTCTATTGAGACCCAGGAGAGAGGGAGATATGGAGGCAAAGATGATAATAATGCATCAAAAAGCCAAAGAATAATAAAGACTGCCAGCAGCCCCCAGAAGACAGAAGAGGCAAGGGAAGATTCTTCCCTAGAACTTTTAAAGAGAATGCAGCTCGGCTGACACTTCAGTTTTGGACCTTTGGATCCCCAAACTGTAAGCAAATATAGTTCTGCTGTTTTAAGCTCCCAAGTTTGTGATAATTTGTTACAACAACCCTAGGAAACTAATAAAAATGCAAAGAGAAAATATTGGGGTGGGGGACAATGACAACAAAACATCCAAGAAAATTTTGAATTGTAACATACGCTTAATTAGAATACCATAAAAAGAAGAAAAAGAGAATAGAGCAAAACACATTTGAAATCATAATGGCTTAGAAATTTCCAAAATTCATGGCAAAAACCAAATCATAGATTTAGGATGCTCAGAGAACACTAAACAATAAATACCAAAAATCGACACCTTGGCATATCCTATTCAAACTGCAAAAGAGTTGAGAGTGACAATTTTTAAAGAAGCCAGGGTGGGGAGACTCTTTTCCACAGAGATATAAGAATAAAGAATTATATCAGACATTGCATCAGAAACAATATAAGCAAGAAGAGAGTGCAGTGAAATATTTAAATTATTGAAAACAAAATAAAAACTAAGCTAGAATTCTATATCCTGTGAAACCATCTTTCAAAAGGATAGGAGAGTCCTAGATAATCCAATAAAACATAACAGGAAATAAAAGGTATACCAATTAGGAGGAATAAATTTAAAATGTTTTTGTTGATAGAGGGCATAATTATCAGCATAAAAAATCTGAATGAACAACAACAATAACAAAAACCCTGGAACTAACAGGCAATAACAGCAAGTTTGAAGAACACAAGGTTAACATACAAAAGCCAATTGCTGGGTCCCTGGGTGGCTCACTGGATTAAGCCACTGCCTTCGGCTCAGGTCATGATCCCAGGGTCCCGGGATCAAGTCCCACATCAGGCTCTCTGCTCAACAAGGAGCCTGCTTCCCCACCCCCTACCCCACCTGTCTCTCTGCCTACTTGCAATCTCTGTCAAATAAATAAATAAAATCTTTAAAAAAAAAAAAGTCAATTGTTTTCCTATGTATCAGTAATGGAAAAATGGAATTAGGAATTAAAAACACAATGCCATTTATATTAGCATCACAAAATAAAATATCTATCTATAAATCTAGCAGAAAAGGTACAAGATCTATATAAGAAGAATTACACACTCTGCTAAACAAAAATCAAAGCTAAATAAATAGAGATATGCTATGTTCCTGGACATAAAAACTCATTAAAATGTCAGTCCTTCTCAATTTTATCTATAGATCCAAAGCAATCCCAACCAAAATCCCAGCCAGTTATTTTATGGATATCAGCAAAATGATTTTAATATTTATATGGGGAAAATGACTCAGAATAGTCAACATAAATTTGAAGAAGAACAAAGTGGGAGGACTGATGTTATCCAACTTACTATGAAGCTCCAGTAATCAAGACAGGGTGATATTGATGAAAAATAGACAAATCTATCAATAGAACAAAATTAAGAGTACAGAAATAGACACCTCTAAATATAGTAAACTGATCTTTGCTTAAAGAGCCAAGATGATACAATGGAGCAAAAATACCATTTTCAACAAATCGTATTGGAACAGCTAGGAAGTCACATGCAAAAAAAGAAAACAAACAAACAAACAAACAAAAAAGCCCTAGACATGGATCTTACACCCTTCATAAAAATTAACTCTAAATGGATCATAGACTTAAATGTGAAATACAAAACTGTAAAATTTCTACATGATAGCACAGAAGAAAATCTAGAGGATCATGGTTATGGTGATGCCTTTTTAGATATAAAACCAAAGGCATGACCCATAAAAGAAATTGTTGATAGCTGGACTTAATTAAAACCAAAAACTTATGTGAAAGACAATGTCAAGAGAATGACAAAGATAAGACACAGACTGAGAGAAAATATTTGCAAAAGATGTATTTGATAAAGAACTATTATCCAGGGGAGCCTGGCTGCCTCAATCAGTGGAGCATGTGACTTTTGATCGTGGGGTTGTGAGTTCAAGCCCCATCTTGGGTGTAGAGATTACTTAAAAATACAATTAAAAACCAAAAACTGTTATTCAAAATATACAAAGAACTCTTAAAATTCAAGCATAAGAAACAAACAACTTTGTTTAAAAACAGGCAAAAGATCTTTTTTTTTTTTTTTAAAGATTTTATTTATTTATTTGACAGAGAGAAATCACAAGTAGATGGAGAGGCAGGCAGAGAGAGAGAGAGGGAAGCAGACTCTCTGCTGAGCAGAGAGCCCGATGCGGGACTTGATCCCAGGACTCTGAGATCATGACCTGAGCCAAAGGCAGCGGCTTAACCCACTGAGCCACCCAGGCGCCCCAGGCAAAAGATCTTAATAGACACTTTGCCAAAAAATATATGTCATCAGGGAAATACAAATTAAAACAACTAGCTACTACCACACACCTATTGGAGTTGACAAAATCCAGGACACTGACAACACCAAAGTCTGGTGGGTATGTGGAGCAACAAGAACACTTAATTATTGTCGGCAGGAATACAAAATACTACAGCCACTTTGAGCGACAGTTGATGATTTCTTATAAAACTAAACATGCTCTTACCATCTGACCCAGCAATCATGCCCCTTATTATTTACCCAAAGGAGCTGAAAACAAATAACCACACCAAAATCTGCATACTGATATTTATAGCAGCTTTATTCATAATTGCCAAAACTTAGAAGCAACCAAGGTGAATGGATAAATAAATAGTGGTATCTCCAGACAATGGAATATTATTCAGTGTTAAAAAGGAATGAGCTTTCAAGCTGTGAAAAGGCATAAAGCAACCTTAAGTGCATGTTGCTAAGAGAAAGAAACTAGTCTGAATTAGCTACATACTGTATGATTCCAATTAGCTATATACTATATGGTTTCAAGTATATGATATTCTGTAAAAGGCAAAACTCTGAAGATAAGTAAAAGGATCGGTGGTTCCAGGGCTTGGGGAGGAAGGGGCAAGGGATGACTAGGCAGAGCACAGAGTATTTTCAGGACAGTGAATATACTATGCATGACACTATAATGATAGATAGATTTCATTGTACATTTGTCCAACCACACAAATTCTATGACATCAAGGATGAACCCTAAAGTAAACTATGGTCTTTGGGTGACAATGGTGGATCAACATAGGTTCACCAGTTTTAAGAAATGTACCATTCTGATGGTGGGTGTTGATACGGGGGATGCTATGCATGTAGTGTGGGTAGACTATATTTGGGAAATCCTTGTACCTTCCTCTCATTTTTGCTGTGAGTCTAAAACTGACCTTAAAAAAGAAAATCTTTTTAAAAACATTTTTTCAAGCAAGAATAGAGAAAATTCATCACCAGCAGATACAGTATCAGAAGTTTCCCAAGGTGAAGCAAAATAACATAGGTAAGAAACTCAGCATCAGGAATGCATTCAATGAAAATAAAGTCTTTTTTTCCGTTTCTTTATCCGTATGTGACAGACTTTCAAGTTAATTAGCATAAGAATACCAAAGTGTTATAAATCCAAGTCGGCAAAGAAAAAAAAGAATGGAAAGTAAAATAACTAAAATATAATAATTTTTAAAGGAGGGGCACCTCTGTGGCTTAGGGTTGGTTAAGGGTCTGCCTTCGGTTAAGGTCATGATCCCATGGTCCTGGGATCGAGCGCTGTTTTGGGCTCCCTGCTCAGCAAGGGAGTCTGCTCTTCCTTCTCCCTTTGCCCCTCCCCATGCTTGTGCCTCTCTCTCTCTCTCTCACTCACTCTCTCAAATAAATACATAAAATCTTTAAAATATAATTTTTTATAAAAGAAGAAAAAAGTAATAAAGGGCAAAATGGAAACAGAGAAGTAAGGCAAAGTAGAATTTTTTAAGTAAATTATTAGGAACAAGCTCGTATAAATTATCACAGTAAATATGGATAGAATAAGCTTTCTCATTAAAAGAAAGATATTTTCTGGATGGATTATACATATAAAATTTAGCATAATTTACAATTTAAGGACAAAGAAGTGTTGAAAGTTAAGAGACTAAAAAAAAAAAAAACTACTAAGAAAATGCTACCTAAAATGAAGTATATCTATCCCTTCAGAAGTAGCTAAAGTATAAGATTTGAGGGCCCTGTCCTCCAGATTGCCAAGTCTGTCCAAGATTTCTAAAACCCCCAGTTTTGGGGCTCCCAAATCCACACTTGGTTTCAATAATTTGCTAGAAGTCATAGAATTCACCAAGAACCATTATACTCATGTGTATAGTTTATTATAGGGAAAGGATACATTGAAATCAGTGAAGAAAAGAGACACCTAGGGCAGAATCTAGGTATGTTCCAAATGCAAAGCTTTGATTGTCATCAGGACATATCACTCTACAGCACTGACGTATGACAATATGCATGGAGGACTGTCATCCCAGAATTTCATCTCATCTTTGGTGTCCAGAGTTTTGTGGGTTTTTTAAAAATTTTTACTTATTTACTTTAGAAAGAGAGAGAACACGAGCAGGGAGAGGGGCCGAGGGAGAGAGAGAATCCCAAGCAGACTCTCCATTGAGCAGCAGAGGGAGAGAGAGAAGCAGACCCCCCCACCCATCAGGGAGCCGGAGCGGGGCTCAATCCCAGGACCTCCGGACATGACCTGAGCAGAAGGCAGACACTTAACCAACTGAGCCACCAGGTGCCCCAGAATTATTAGTTTTAAATTAAGGCTTCATCTCAAGATCCTTACGAGGCATGTGCTTTAAGTTGCACTTTAGGGTTGCCTGGGTGGCTCAATCAGTTAAGCATCTGCCTTTAGCTCAGGTCATGATCCCAGGGTCCTGGGATCAAGCCCCTCTTGAGCTCCCCACTCAGAGAGAAGTTTGCTTCTCCCTCTCACTCCCCCTCTGTGTTCTCTCTCTCTCTCAAATAAATAAAAATCCTTAAAAACAAGTAATAAAATAAAATGCACTTTAATAGTCAACAGAAAATAAATATCTAATAATAACTGACAAATAATCTAGATGTATAAAATAGGTGACAGTTAAATAGCTTAGATGAGCTATTTTGTAGTCATTGAAATAAGGGCTATTTTCTGACACCAGAAAATATTGTCAGATTAATTAGAAAAACACACTTGTAATTATAAGTCCCAATTTTTGTATATTTTAAAAGTGTGCATGTACGTATGTAACTCATTTGAAAACCTGACATGGTGAGGTGAGTAGGGATCGTAGTTAACATTTGTATTGATTTTGGGCTGTGAGATTTCTTGTTCATACACTGGGTTTTTTTTTTTCCCCCAAACATTAACACAACATGAAATAATTCTTTTATCAATAAAGAAAAACAATACATATGCAATAACTATACCTAAAAATAGTACTTTTTAAAGTCTGTCATTACATTTCTTTGTATCTTTTGGCATAAATATTTTAACTGGTTGTGATTCATCACTTATTTTTCTTTCGTAGTATCACCTTACAGGGATAAACTTTCTGCTTGTTCCTGTGATACCAGACACAGACAGGGAGTCATTAAGCAAGTAACTTTGTAAAGATACTGTATCCTGGATTTAACATTTACTCCCACGACAGAATTATTCATGAGATTTAGCAGAGGAGGATCAATTTAGGTGAACTGATATGACTTAGAGCAAAGCTTCAGTAAGTTTTCAGCCATTTCTCTGTAATTCTGTTATACAAAATTATTGAAACATTCTCTCATTTACATTTTAAGATCCAATCGTAAAAATAAAATTACATGTTGGATAGAGCAATATTTCATACCTGTCAGGCCCCTTCAAAAACATCTCAAAGTATATTCTGTAGGCCAAAGTTTTAAAGAAAAATGTCTGCCTTTTAGTTCACCGAGTTTATTAGAACATCTTCGTTTTTACTTTATGACGTATGGGGCTGTAAATACCGTGGTGAGTGTGAGTGGAAAGTTCCTGCCTATGGAATTTTTTTCAGTCTAGAAATCAAACCAATAGGACATTCAATTTAGCTCAGAAAATGGTGATATCCTTCCCTCATAAGATCTAATGGTATTCAACTCCTGTAGTAAAGAGGTGATTCCCAGAGTTGAGAGGGGCACAAATATCAGAGCTTGTAGAATTCAGAGATGCCCAGCCCCATCTCCAGAGACTTTGAAACGGTAGATCTGAAAAAAGAACTGTGAGTCTGCAGAATTAATGAGAATTTAGGTATTTCTGACATAGATAATCTGCATTCCACACTTTGGAAAACCCTAGCATTTGTTGTAATCAGCACTTCTGAACTTTGCAAAAGTAGGAAGACGTTAGACCTGCTTTCAAATTCCTGAAAGCTCTTTCCAGTTTCCTGGAATGATTAAACAATGATTGGAAGATTTAGATGTAAATAGAACATTACATAACTGAATGTATAACTTAAACTATTATACCTGAGTGGTTGGTGTATCCACCCTGTTGGTGATTACACAACGATAAGAATGTCTCTAATATAAACTGTATGTTGTGCCCCACTCCCCCAAAGTCATATATTAACACCTAATCAGGAAGTGGGACTTTGGGGGAGGTAATGGGTCAGAGGGTGGAGCCTTCATGAGTGTATCAAGAGTGGGATCCACACTTATGAAAGGTCTCCTGCTTGACAGCTCCCTTGCCCCTCTGCCATGTGAAGACACAAAGCGGAGGCTATGAACCAGGATGTGGGCTCTCACCAGACACTGAATTTGCTGTGGCCTTGATCTTGGGCTTCCTAGCCTCAGACACATGAGGAACAAGTGTTTGTTGTTTACAAGCCACCCAATCTGGCGTATTTTGCTACAGCAGCTGGAACAGACTAAGGCAGCATCTGAAACCCACCGTGTCTGAGGTCAGAGGCGATTGGTACTACCATCGAAACACTGACAAATTTGTGCTTTGGGTTCCTCAAACAACATGAACTATTTTTCAAACCTTTTGGACTCAGTAAAACTAAAAACTCATTTTGCCAAACACTTTTACCCTTAATTTTTAAACCCATGTGTATTTTAAGAGAAATTCAATCCATATGTTTCTGATTCATTTACACTTAAATCATCAAAATGTTGTTTTGTAAGAGCTATTTGATGTCCAAGGTTTTCTGAGCTTTGTAAACCTCTTGTCTTAGAAACAGAATGCTGTGTGGTGCCAGAAGTTTGAATCCTGGTTGGAATGCCAAAACGAGGAGGTTTCAGTGGGGTCCCCATTCACCACAGAAAGCTTCCTCTTTAGATCAACACAAAACTAGACCAAACCCCAGAGGCTGGTTGATACTATTCTCACTTTATCATGACATTATTTCTCTTCCTTTTGTAGGAATGTACTGAAGGGTTTGAAGTTTTGTTTTGTGTTTATAAAGCTTCTCCAATAGGATGATTATACAAGGTTTCTATAACCTTGGAGATCACTCACTCAAAGCTGTTCAAGTACAATGCAAAGCTAAAAACACAGACTTTTGAAATTTAAAACGTATATTCAGACAGAAAAAACAAGCAATTTACATTTGAAGAGGGACTCAATTCTTTTTAAAAGGTGTCATCATATCTTTCCATTTTTAACTTCTTAATCAATAACGGAAATATATTTAGAAAAGGAAAAGTGTTAACTGATACCTCTCTGTAATTTTTATTTATAAATATTAGGATCATTAATATCCAAAGTATTAAATATAAAAGCTCAATAAAAACACATTTTCAAAATTATTTTCACTCAATGATTAGAATAGCTTAGCAGGCTTTGAGGAAATAATACAGTGCTTTAAAATTATTTAATCATCAGTTTTAAGGGTCTTGTAAAACACATTGCATTATGTGTTACATGAACGATGAAGCACAAATACATCTTAAAATAATTAAGGATACAATTTTCTTCCAGTCATTTATTAATTGTTTTCTTAAAGTACTTATAAAGTACACCATAAAGTATTACCCCAGATTTTAAGCTATTGGTTTGCAGAACATCCTGCTTCTTGTTTTTGAGACACTTCACAAGGAAAAAATCAAGGTCACTTAACTTGCGGTTTGGAGTCCTACAGGTTTTTCAATTTTTCTTCTCTCTTTGGCTGAACTTTTTGATAAAAATGAGACACTGGAGATTGTGAAACCTGAACGGATTTCATCCTTGAGTTTTGCATTTTAGTTACCCTTGTAACCTTGACTTTCAAAAAGCTTTCAAAAATCCATACTGTTAGGGCTTCTCGACCAATTTTAAGTGTTTGGTTTTATGATTTTTCTTTAATTGCTTATGTAACCTGCAGCCTTCTCCTATTCATTAAAATGGTTTTGCAAATAACTTAAGGCCTGTTGCTTTGACAAATAAAAACCAGGCTTATTATTCTGTCTATAATTGAACAATAATTACATTGTTGATTATCTTTTGTTGGGCTTGCTTAATAACGCCCTAAGTAGTTTAGTGGGATTTATAGCTTCCAGGATTTGAACAAGAGGTCAGAGAGGTCTTTACTTTTTGCCAGCTGACCTTTTGTTTGAGTTTAAATTAACTCAATTTGTGCTGCTTTTTATATCTGCTCTCAAAAGTCAGGCCTGCAGAGTACACTATATAGAACTCTACAGGTGTCTTCATAAAGCTATTTTTATTTTTCATTAAAACTTTATTTAAATATCTAGGTGATTTAAAGATAAGATGAATGGATGTTTATCACTGCAAACATAGGAATGTAAATGACAGAACACTTAGATCTGACATATACTTCAGTGAGTGTTTAACTGGTCTCTGAAAACTCTTAGAACTATTGGTTATTGAAACAAGGTGTTTTTTTTCTACTACGCATCTTTCTGATACTCTTAAATAAGGTTATAACTATGTTCTTTTTTAAAACAAAAACAAGTTCATAATAATAATTAAATCTGGTAATTATAAGAAACTCTAATCATTTGGGGGAAAAAATCCTTGTCTTTCTCATGTATTCTTACGTGCATAGCCTGCGGAACAGGAAGAGAGGACTTTTTTCTAACGAGCTCTAGGATTCACCCTCCACTGTGTTCTGTGTCTGCCATGTACCTGGTTTTAGAGAGAGAAAGGAAATTGGTCCTGTCGTCCATGAGTTCAGGCTCAGATGAGGATATTGTTTTATCCTTTCAGAATTACATATTTCCTTAGACATTGATCCGAGTGTTTTCTGTCATATTACATATCTTGGGCCTCCTGGGACAGGTTTTAAATATTTATAATTTTCTGTAGAGGAGAAAGCAATGTTTGACCTTGTTATTTTCTTCCAAACTCTATGGCTCTTCCCTGACTGAACCACCACCTGCTGAGGGCCAATACTTTCTTGAATACTTAGGTCTGATGCCTCTGTTCAAAAATCAGCTTTTACCCTAGTTACCATCATCAAGTCACTTCCTGCTGGGATAGGCATAACACTGTATTTACTGTAATGAATGTGCAATACTCTGATTCCAATGGTATGATGTTTGCTCAGACAGCTTCAAATACAAATGTTTTTAACAGACAGTGTGAGATGAAAAAGCATGGTTTAAAGGGTTCTAGACTTGGAATCAAACGTTTTAGCATCAGTTTTACTAATTGCAGGTTCAGGACAATTTCTACCTCTAAACCTGTGACCTTATCAGCAAAATGGGGATAATACTTATCTCATAAGTTTTTGTCTGTTTTTAGTGAGGAATAAGTGAGATTCATATAGGTGATAGTTTATGGTGCAATGTCTAGCATACAGAAAGCAATCGTTAAATATTAATTGGATCAAAGCAGAAGGAAAGTATTTACCATTCCTTCAAGCAAGTGTCATGTACTGAGCTGTTTCCTGGAAAATAAAAATGAGCAAGATAGCATTCCTGCTCTTGAGGAACTCGGTTGTATTTACTTGAGTCTAGGAACTAAGCAAGTTTCTGTATTATTTGATCATCTGTCACAAGCTTCATCTACCACAGCTTCCTCCATCCAGCTGGTTCAGATCAATGGAGAGGACTATTGTTGTCAATCCGGATAAAGAATTAGCTGCTGGCAATCCATTTGCATTTGTTCTCTGTCAGTCAAGGCATTAGGCTCCAGAGCTCTTACACAGGCTATTAAATAGACAGTGTTCGAATTTCCTAGGAATAAAAAATATTACTTTCTTCTACGGCAAAACAGCACTAGTTTTACTAATTCTTTTCTGGGTAGGTTGCGCTTGGGCAAATCTCTTCCCGTGTCTGTAGTTCTCATTTGATAAAGAACAGATTAGACTTATAGATGCTAAAATCTCATCTAATTCCAACAGTCTCTTTTTTATGACTCAGGCTACCAGCTTTTGAAAAAAATGAATCCTTCCAAGATAGGTGAGTGGAGAAGACAGAGCATTTTATTTAAAAAGTTGAGAATAGCTACAGTGTTGGTGTCAGTCTAAACAATAAGCCTTAATTAGTATTCATAGTTATCTAAGAATGGAAAGTTGCAACACATGTCTTTAAATTCTTTTCAGGCTGCTTTTTGCTGAGTTGTGGGTGAGTACAGTGGTTGAGAGCACTTTCGTCTTTTCAGTTGCACATTTCATGTCCATGTTCATGCCTATTATGAGTGTTTCTAGTATTAAACTGTACACCAGCTCTGCAACTTATAATACACGTGACTTAAACAAAATATTTAGCTTTTAGAACCTCAAAATTTTTTTGCTTCTATAAGATACAGCCAGTAATAACGCAACTAATAAGACTTATAAGCCCTTATCACAGTGCCTAACAAAAACCCAATAAAGTTTCTACATTTAATTAAGAAATTAAATATCTGTCTATCGTGGCATAGAGTTATTGACTTTAAACATATTCATCCACATATTTGATAAGCCTGACCTATACATATACACCTCATAACAAAAGCCTAAGAAAAAAAGGCTATATTCCTTTTGCTAAAAAAGCCTATAATCTATATCAGGAAACAAGACACAAGATTCAAGAAAAGTTGAATAACCGTTATAAGAGATTTTATAAATACTGTTCTATAGTTGCTAGAAGAGATTTCATAAAACAGTATTTGTTAAATAACATATCAGTGGCAAGACCATATTTATAAATGGATTCAGAGATAGGAGACATCACTGTTAGAGAAGTCTGTGTGGAGCAGTTGACAATTAAACTAGATTAATGGGAATTGCTCAAATTGGTACAAAACGAGAGACAATTACTGCCTAAGACAAAGGAAAATTTCTCAAGAAAACATATAAGAACATCCTATAAGCATATATGCATGCATGTATACATATGAACACATATACATACAAAAGAAATTATTTCAGGATAAGTTATGTAAATCACTGAGCACAGTGCCCTGTCATCAAACAGATAATAATTATTACTACTTATTGCAGAAGCCATGAATTTGTAGCCCATCAGATAAATTGAGTCCACATACATATTTTCTTCCTTTTTTTTTTTTTTTAAAGATTTCATTTATTTATTTATTTGACAGAGAGAGACACAGCAAGAGAGGGAACACAAGCAGAGGGAGGGGGAGAGGGAGAAGCAGACCTCCCGCTGAGCAGGCAGCCCGTTGTGGGGCTCAATCCGAGGACCCCAGGATCATGACCTGAGTTGAAGGCAGCTGCTTAACAACTGAGCCACCCAGGCGCCCCCACATACATATTTTCTTCAGCCACAGCTTTGTCTCCCCATAACACATGAGCCAGCTATTAAATGTGGAGGATTTCATAATTAAAAAAAAAAAAAAATCCGAGTCTCTGGTTTCTCTTGAAAAGTACTGAAGATTTGCTATGATTGAGCCTTAACATCAATCTACTGGGACTTGAATAGTTGTTGCTGCTTTCTTTAAACTTTAAACTTCCTTTAAACTTGACCTCAATCATGAAGGTCTCCACCGACTCACTCCTGGCTCTCAGATGTACTTACACCTGTGCATGCACTGGTTACCACCTTCCGGAGTTTGGCATTTGTAACCCCTCAAGGCCTGGAAGAAAGCTCCATTTGCTCCAGTCTCCTGGGGGAGGAGAGACCCATTATGGTGGACCCATCAAGAAAATAGCTGGGAGGTATGTGATCAGGGAAGCTAATCCCATTCAGAGTAGACCCATGAGATGACTTAGGGTTTTTCTCAGCACTTTAAGTTCTGAAGGACTAGATATGTGGCTCAGTGAAAAGATTAGCTGGTATTAATCTATGTTTTAAGGGGGGAGGTTGCATTTCTATTGCCATTTGTTTCCCTCCCCCCCATGAAAATCAGTGAGGAACTGAGTGTAGAAGTCCTGGTGAGAAAAAATAGTGGACATTTAGAAGACATGTACCCAGGTACCTCTTCAAAATCTAACTGGCGTAATAAGGAGCTTAATAGACTGTAGACAGCAGTTTCAATTCCTTCTCCTCTATAGGGTCTACCTTAGGAGCACTGAAGGGATTCTATAGCCTAAGTAATACTGGGCAACTCTATTTTCCTTGATAACCTTGGTCAATATATGTACATACTTGTCCCAAAGGTCAAGATTCACTTCAGATTTGGCCATGTGAAATAACAACCCCAAAATAATGAAATCACTTCTACAACTAAAAAGAGTAGAAAATTCCATGAAATTTTCAAAATAAACAATGGCAATCCAGAACTGTCTCATGCAGGATTCAACAGCAAGAGCGGAACAAAAGGAAGCATGTCTAGCAGCAGAATGAAAAGTTCAGACCTAGTATTGAGCCGTCATGCAATTGTTCATGTATGTATTTTGGGGAGAAGGAAAGAAAATTAGATGCACCAAATTAGTGAAGACAGAAGAGCAGAACTGGAACATTAGGCTGCCATAGCCTGCCATGACCAGTTTTTCTGGAGGGGACTGTATTTTTGGGTTTGCCACTTATGTGACGCAATAAAACCCTAACTTAACCAAACAGGTAATGTTGTGACCCCTGTCTGGTTCAGCCAAGTCTTCAGATATTTTCTCTCATTCAAAGATGATATTGCATAGTACCTTTAGCATTAAGAATTGCTGGAGGGCTGCCTGGGTGGCTCAGTGGGTTAAGCCTCTGCCTTCAGCTCAGGTCATGATCTCAGGGTCCTGGGATGTTGTTCCGCATCGGGCTCTCTGCTGGGCAGGCAGCCTGCTTCCTCCTCCCTCTCTCTCTTTCTCTGCTTTCCTCTCTGCCTACTTGTGATCTCTCTCTGCCAAATAAATAAAACCTTTAAAAAAAAAAAGAAGAATTGTTGGAATACTGTAATAGGGGGATTTACTAGAAGTTTCTTACCTCTTTTCTGCCTCAGTTCTGGCTTTATAAAACGAATAGTCCCAATTCATGTGTTTGGTTATCACATGCTGAGTGGAGAGTCTAATTCATAGTAAAGGTGCAATATCACAATTATTGTTGTTCATACAGAACTCCATCAAAACATAATACTTCTAAAAATTTTAAAATGGAAATTATATATCTCCAAAATAATTTATGGTATTATACAATAATTTTTTGTTTTTGTTTTTGATCTCAGAGCAAACAGCATTATTCTCGTTTTATATGTAAGAAATCTGAGGCAGGAATGTTTAGGTAGCTTAACCAAGGAAACAGCAGGAGCACGGTGGCGCACAAAGCAAAGCCGGGGGACTCCTTTCACAATTCTATGACGTCTTGTCTTTCCCCTTGTACTCAAATAAGGACCAAAAAGAAAGTATCCCCAAGAAACTGACATATAAAACTCCATGTGATTATTTATATGACAGTTTCATCCTAAGAAAGTGAACAGGAGGCACCTGGGTGGCTCAGTTAATTAAGTGTCACTTTCAGCTCAGGTTATGATCCCAGGGTCCTGGGATGGAGTCCTGGGTCAGGCTTCTCGCTGACCCAGGGAGTCTGTGGGGAGACGGCTTCTTCCTCTTCCCTTACCCCTCCCCCAACTCATGCTCATTCTCTCTCTCTCAAATGAATAAATAAAATCTTTAAAAAAAGTGAACACAAAACAGAAAAATTACAAATGCTCATTGATAAAAGTGCTAAATTTTAATAAAGCATCATTTCCTTGCTTGTATACAGGATGCCCCGAGGACCAGTTTTAGGCAGTGAATGATTTAATCCTGTTTCACAAAGTCCTCTTTCCAAGCACAATGATGACTAAGATATAAATGTATGACTTCTACCTCTGTGACAACTCATGAGGTTCAACTTTGGTTTCTTTCTGGAAGGAATGAGGAAAATATTGGGGTCATTTTGGAATTTTTTGTGAATTGTGGGTGAATGAAACTACTTACCCTTCTCCATGAAATATTCCCCCATAAAGATAACACCTGCTAATGAGTCATGTTCCTTTCCTCTTTCCCCAAACTGTCTGACGTGGAACAAATCTTTTTAAATACAGGCAAGGCTACTGATATGGCTCCATTTAATAAACACTAAAATTTTGGGATCCATATCATATGCTACTATAAAAATGGCTTACAAGTACAAATTCCTCTTTTTAGCCACATAACAAGCTCTTAAAAGGTTTCAGAGCTTATCATATTATCAAACACATTCTCAAATACTTCCATAAATATATTAAAAAAACATTTCTTTAGAACAATGCTCTGTAAATCAAGATGTACAGGTCACATGAATTTCTCCCCACCTCTTATTTTCAGACTGTTTTTCATTTTTTTTTAAGAATTTTATTTATTTATTTGACAGAGATCACAAGTAGGCAGAGAGGCAGGCAGAGGGGGTGGTGGGGAAGCAGGCTCCCTGCTGAGCAGAGAGGCCGGTGTGGGACTCAATCCCAGGACCCTGAGATCATGACCTGAGCCGAAGGCAGTGGCTTAACCCACTGAGACACCCACGTGCTCAGACTGTTTTTCATTTTATTTTTCCTAGAAATAGGTACTTCAAGCCTTTATTCAATATAGTAACAGTATCAGGGAGTAACTGCCATTGTCTTACAGGTTCTTAACTGTTTAAATTAGAATGAATTAGCTCAAAGTAGGTGTTTTTGTTTAATAAATTAAATATTCATGATATCAATGATGTATTACCAAAAGGAAATCCAAACTCCAGTTCTTATATGCCATTATAAGTTACTTTTCAGTGGTGACTTGAAAGAAATTTTACTTTTTTTAGAAAACATGTTGAGGTTTGATATTCTGGTTCTTTAGTTTTAGATGACATATAACTTCAGTTCTACTTAATTTTTTTTTTTCAGTTCTAGCTTAAATTACTTTGTGACATTTCTATTATTTAGATTTTTTTTTTAAGATTTTATTTATTTATTTGACAGAATGGGAGAGATCACATGTAGGCTGAGAGACAGGCAGAGAGAAAGGGGAAGCAGGTTCCCTGCCGAGGAGAGAACCCAATGCGGGGATTGATCCCAGGACCCTGAGATCATGACCTGAGCCAAAGGCAGAGGCTTAACTCACTGAGCCACCCAGTGGTTTTTTTTTTTTTTTAATCTATTTTAAAAACAAATAAATGAGAAGTAATTTCAGACATTAAAATAGTAAAATCCAATTTTTATATTTTAATTTGATTTGGTTTTAGTTGCTGTTTTTTAAAAAAAAGTGTAATGCTATACAGTTATATTTTCTTTGAAATACTTTTCAAATTAGAAAAATAGATATATTCTTTCTTAGTGCATGCACTTTATCCTGCCTCCTGCTCTTATTGGAATGTTTTTGTTATCTTCAATGATAGTCAACAGCTGTACTTTCTCACGGAACTTATTAGCAGCTGTAAAATGCTACTGTCCTAAGTAGCAGCATTTGTTGGTGACTGTTGAGATGTGATTACTGTGATAATGAAATTACTTCACAGGCTTCAGGCAAACTTCAGTCAACATTTACTGGAACCTACTGTTTGCAAAGCACTGAATTCCCAACACTAACAAAGCCTAATCTAACTGAAGAGACAAAACCTAGGTGCTAAATTACTTTTACTGAATACCAATGGGGACAAATTTATGCCATTTAAACTGACTATTTAGGTCTGAAGTGTTGCCAGATAGAAGACTGAAATAATCTAAAGGTGGAAGATGAGATGAGACTCCCATTTGGACCAGAAGAAGGGAATTATGGTAGTAAACCAAGGGCTTCTGGGCATTAATTAGCTTAGGAAGGTAGTACAGAAAACATAACAGTAAGACTGAGGGATAATAACAAGCACGCATAATCTAATGCACTCTGGTCCCGTATCTTCTTAGATGTCTACAAACCAAGAGAGAGGATGTATCCCAGTAAGTCATTCTTGGGACAGGAAAATGTCTTACTGGGAATGGAAATACCATAGCATAATCTTAGATTTGAAGTAGACTGAGCCATAAAATAATAACATCTAGAAATAACTAAAGGTAAGGCTAACACCATACTCACTGGTGAATGAAATCTTTTCCTCTAAAGTCAGGATCAAGACAAAGATGCCCACTTTTGTCATTTCTATTCAACATAGTACTATAAGTTCTAGCCATAGCAATTAGTCAAGAAAAAGGAACAGAAGCCATCCAAATTGAAAAGAAAAAAGTTAAATGTTTTCTGTCCTCAGATGACATATAGTGAACTCAAAATGCCACACACCAAAAAAACAAAACATACAAAAAACTATTAGAACTAATAACTGAATTCAGCAAAGTTGCAGCATGCAAAATCAATACACAAAAATCATGGGCATTTTAATATATTAACAACGAAAAATCTTACTTCAGAGATATATCTTCAGAATCATTTACTAATCCAAATGTATTATGCCAATTATCCTACTAGATGTTAGAATAACTTGCTCTGCTCTCAAAGAGAGATATGTGTGGAAACAATTATAAAATTATATGGAACATGCAGTAGGTATTACGTGAGCATTGAATGGCACCTTAACTCAACCTGAGATGAGTAAGAAGACTTTACTGAGAAACCTATACCTGTGGTAAGTCTTCACCAAAGAGATATGATTAATCAAGGACAAGAGTAGAAAGTGTGCAAGCTGGAAAACTCTCAGCTGAAATAATACAGGTGTGAGAAACAGTATGTTGCAACTAATGTGGTGTTCCTGGGCCATAGTTACATGCGTAGTTGTGTATGGTGGTTCAAGATAAAAATACTGTTCCTGTGTTATGGCCGAAAGAGTATGAAAACTAAGTAAAGATACTGGGACAGAAGATCACGTAAAACATGACTAACAGTAACAGCAAAGATGAAGAAGAAAGAATACATTTGAGAACTATGTGGGTGGTAAAGTCCTCTGGACTTGGTAATTGATTACGAAGAGAACGGAGTGGGGAGAAGAATTCAAGGAGGCCTCCTGACTGTCTCGCTTCTCTGACAAGTGTGAAGAGATGGCGGAACAACTAACGACGCAAGAGTCTGAAAAAGAACAAACTGGTTGGGAGAAAACAGTGAATCGGAGGGAAAAAAAGAAGAGCTACCATGAAGCCGTTTCTTCAGTATGAATATGCTTGTTTGCCTCACCAGTTGCGTATTAAACCACCAGAAAGCATATTTGCTGAGGGTCCGTGAAAGAAAAGAGTTCCTTGGGCTCCCAATTGGCAAAATGCCTCTGAAGAAACTACATTCCTATGGTTTTCGCCTTCCCGTCCCCCATGATGAACAATGACGGTCCACTCTGAGACTCCTGGGAGAAATAAAGTCAACGGTAAAGAAGATATCGTGAATACACTGAAAAATACTGTGATGAAGATGACACAAGGAGCAATGTGTGGAAGAGAAAAATTCTCACAACAGTCCTGCAGAATCTGGCACAATCTTTTACCTTGTCAGGCAATGCCTGTGGTGGCTGATACGTGTGTCAAGGAAGGCCTACAGACGGCACCATACCATGCTCTCAACTCCTACAGCCTCCTGGTCGATGAGACACTTACTCCCATCCTTACCGTTAACCACTTCCAGTAGGCAGAAGACCGTCACTTCCATCCCCACCTCCTGATTCCACAGACATTAGGGTTTTCAAATGGCTATACCACGCGTGGACACCAGAACCTTCTATTACCATAGGAACTGAAGGCCCTGGAGACAACATGACTGAGCAGTTGGCACTTTTCTGGTCGGTGAAGTCTAAACCTCTCCCAATTTATGTGATGTTCCAGGAATACAAGGTACTTCACCCAGTTTTGCATTTTTGTGAATTTAGGGACCCAATGCTTTTATCAAAGATCAGTGAAAGAGGGAAAAGATAGATTGGCCCTTCTTCCGTAAACTTCTCTTTTTGTAAAGCCAGCATTGTCACAAGGCTGCTCTGGCCAGCTGGGAAAAAGGCAGGGCAGATATATATTCTTGAAGTAAGTGTTAGCATTAGCAGTAATCCACTAAAACAACAAGAACGATACCTCTCTAAGGTTTAAAATCTGCCATGGTGATGGAATTTCAGTTACCAGGTAAGCAATGAGTAATTTTTCTCTGCCTATGCCTTACCAGTTTCTCATTTAAAAAGGTTGATTCAAATTGTTCACTTCGCATCAGTATGGCTTGTTATAATGTAAGTACTGCATCCATTGTCTATCAGAGGCAACCCAGGCTGCATGCTACTTCAGTCCTGGGCTCCTTAATAGGTGCTAATTCTTTAAGGTCTCTGCAGCACTGCTTAGTGCATTTGCAACCCAGAAATCAAATGAATTGACATAGATCATGGCTTGAGATATAAAAGAATGCGGACCATCAGCTCAGTGATGTGAACATCTCTGATCAATATGTATTAAAAGTTTTGTTTGCACTATTAGGAATGTCAAAAAAGAGAGGCCTGGGTGGCTCATTCTGTTTAAGTGTCAGCCTTCAGCTCAAGTCATGATCCCAGAGTCCTGGGATCCACCTGACATCGGGCTCCCTGCTCAGCTGGGAGTCTGCTTCTCCCTCTCCCTCTGCACCTCCTCCTGCTTATGTTCTCTCTGTCTCTCTCACTCCCTCTCTCGCGTGAATAAATTTTAAAAATCTTAAAAAAAAAAAAAAAAGGAATGTCAAAAAAGATTTCATATATCATTGTACAAAAATCAGTACATAAAACATTCCTGGAAGCTTTCTTTAAAGAGTAGCTATCCGCCCCTATCAAAAATCTCTTTCCATCATATTTCTGCAGTTTAACAGCAAACACAGAGGATCAGTTTAGCATGAGTTTCTTCATTCTTCCTTTGTATTTTTCTGATTTATAGCCTGGACCTGAATCTGGTAAAAAAGCCAGGCTCTTTACCTCAGGCAGGTGTCTCCCTTGGGAAGGACAGAAGAGAACTCTGATGTTACTGTGGCTCCAGGTAAAGGAACATGAGGTTGGAGAGGGCTGAGATCTTGAGAGCTAGCCGATCAACACTCAAGGCAAATAACGAGACAAGATAATGAAGGGCTCATAGTCACAAACCATGGGTGGAGGCCAGTGGGAGACACACTTCCGAACACTACCCCCAGGAAATCACATACCAGCTATTAGGAGACTAGTAACTACCAAAACAAAGTAGAGACCAGAAATATAACACTAACCTGGAACAAGTTTCAAAAGAAGATTTCTGTCTCCCTTTATCCCTTCCACACCTCCCTCAACAAAGAATCAAGGTCTTACATTTAGAAAGAGAAAAAATATCTCCAAGCCGGGCCAGGCTCCTCTCTTCTGAGAACTCTTAGCCACAATCTCCATCAGAAATGGGAAAGATCGGGGCACCTGGGTGGCTCAGTGGGTTAAAGCCTCTGCCCTGGTCCCAGGGTCCTGGGATTGAGCCCTGCATCGGGCTCTCCACTCAGCAGGGAGCCTGCTTCCCCCTCTCTCTCTGCCTGCCTCTCTGCCTACTTGTAATCTCTGTCTGTCAAATAAATAAAATTAAAAAAAAAGAGAAAGAAATGGATAAGATCAAGTCTCATTTTGATACCAAAATCACCAAAGAGTTATGAAGCCATTCAACATATTAAGATGCACTAAATCTTAATTCACTATGGGTATTGGGGGGTGGCAGTGTAGCAGAGCTGAAAGTAATGATAAGAAAAAGGATAGGTCTTTGTTTTAAGATTGTATTTATTTATTTGAGAGAGAGAAAGAAAGAGAGAGAGAGAGAGAAGGCATAAGCAGCAGGCGCAAGAGTAGAGGGAGAAGCAGACCCCCACCAAGCAGGGATCCCAAAGTGGGACTTGATTCTAGGACCCTGGGATCATGACCTGAGCCAAAGGCAGACACTTAAACTGAATGAGCTACCCAGGCACTCTAAGTTTTTGTTTTTTTTCTAACAGGGAGAAAGTCGCATCACAATAAAGAATACTATAACAGATACCACAGTCATACCACCTGGGCTACAATCCCAGCCTGCAATTTACAAGCTATGTGATCATGAATACTTAACATCTTGGTATCTTAGTTTCTTCATTTTAAGAATGGAGATAATACTAGTACCTACCTCATAAAGTTGGTATGAGGATGAAACAAGGTAATGTATCTAAAGGGGGAGACACAAAGTATGTGCTGTGTAAGCCTTAGCTACTATATTATACCTCGTTTGTCAGTGACTATTTATTAAATTATCTTCATTCTACACTTGAAAATAAACTGAATTATTGAACTGTGTTTGCATTTGTTCTTTCTATATTACCATAATTTTTGAGAAAGGAAAAAACCTTACCAATTATAAGACCTTTCACTGATATTGCTTTTCCTTCTAATTTGATCCCATAAGTTACATCCTTATCTTAATAATTTTATTGACCTGCACTAACTGGAAGTTGGATTAGAACTTTTCTTTTTTCTTTAAAATAAGTTTCCACCATAGAAGCCGATAGTTACTCTGTAAAATACTCGACAATGAAAATGTAGCTAAAGCCTCAAAGTTCACATCATTTTTTGTTATAATTTTAAGTACTCTTGCTATCTTGTTAAATGAGATATGGACTTTTAAGTCATGTAACACTCGCTACTTTACTGCAATGTATCAACAGACATCTTGTTTTTAATGGAATGAAATTATTTTTATTAATACCTTAAATGTTTTATGAGAGAGCTATTAAAAGCTCATTTCTCATATGTAACATTTAACACTCCTATTACCCTTTTCTTCGGATTTGTTATGGAAATATATGGGGTTATAAGCTATATTGTAAAAGCAGAAATTTGCTCTATTTCAACTCCAAGAGAGCACAATTTAGGAAATACATTACTGTACCTTCTCTTCCCATGCTTTACAAACTGCATGTTTTAAACTCTGAATGTAGGAAAGCAGGTCATGGATGAAAGAAGGGACAGCCCAAATAACATGCTTAACCGTATGTCAGTTTGGGGACATCGAACAGCTGTGTGCTGCTGCGATACCAAGCCTGTCCCATTCACTACACTGTTACAGGAAAGGGGGACATTTCAGCAAGCCCGAGTTTATTTAGTTACAGAAAGTTTAGTGAACTTCAGTTCATGTTAAGGCCTGTTAACAGCAGGAAGAATCCAAATTTCTGCCACTTAAGGATGAGGAAGCTGGGTGACATTAATAAGATCCAGATCCCAGGCCAAACAACTGTGATCTTTCTTATCCACTCACGGTCCCACAGGGTGAGTGTGGTAAAGCTCTTCATTTTGCATTGGTTCCCCCTCCTCCTCCATCTCTGATTCGCAACAGGGGAAGGGGAAAGGGAAAAGAAGAGTAGAAGCCACCAGAAACTACTGTTCTAAGTTAGCATTAGCAAGAATTTGCAAACCACCCCTAAGCAGATAAAGCTAAGAGCTACTAACTGCAAACATAACCAAACAGTAACCTCTGTGACTGTTTAATGGAAGCCCTGATTAGAAACACAGAAGCCAGGAGCCTTTACTGGAAACCAGGGAGCAGTAACGTATTCAGAGAGCAAGGCTCTTAACAGGGCTGGAGCATAAAATCAGCATTCTGGATAGAGAAGAGAGAGAGGCGATCACTTATAGAAGGACTAAGTATTAATCCAGCAATAGGAAAACTGGTTGTAATGTACTGACACTGATTATGATTCGTAAGCTAATGAGCTAACACACTGGAATAAAGACAGAACGTTGAGAAACACTCTCCTACTTTAATTTTGCATGATTGTACACAGATATAGGTAGATTTGTTTTTTTTCTTCTTGTTCAAAATGTAGGTTGGTGTTTCTTTTTTTTTTTTTTTTTAAGATTTTACTTACTTATCTGAGAGAGAGACACACAGAGAGAGAGAGAGAGAATTAGTGGGGTGAGGGGCAGAGGGAGAAGCAGATTCCCTGCAAAGCAGGGAGTCTGATTTGGGGCTCAATCCCGGGACCCTGGAATCATGACCTGAGCTGAAGGCGGATGCTTAACCGACTGAGCCACCCAGGTGCCCCTAGTTTGGGGTTTAGAACTGCACGAATCACTGAATAATCTTTCCTTGGCTATCAGATTGGATGTTGCACAGTCAGCTCATAGCATCCTACTGGGCATATTTTTGTTGTTGTTGCAAAATGCATTGCCCACACATTCAAAGAGCAAGTTAAAGTGCCCCCAGCAATATCTTATGGGAAACTACAGATGTCACTTTCTACTTCAGAACTTAGAAATGTTGTCATTAACACAAAATGGCCAAAACAGTCTGGTTGAAGAGTCTCTTACACTACCTAGAAATAATGGTTTAATTTTTTGGTTTTCAAAGGTTTATTTGATTTGAAAAATAATGTAGAATCTCAGTTTCCCTGGTGATCATGAAAGTCAGTGCTAAAGACAGTAAGCGTTTCACTGAGCTTATAGACTATACTGTGCTATCCAATACAGCAGCCACTAGCCACATGCTATTCACATTAAAATTCATTAAAATAAATAAAATGAAAAATTCAGGCTCCTTAGTGGAACTAGCCATACTTCAAGTAGTCAGGTGCCCCATGTGACTAGTGGCTAGTGGCTAGAGACTAGTGTTTCTGGGCATGAAGCCAGAGAGCACGTCCATCATTCCATTCTATTGGACAGTGCTATATGGCAAGTCAATAGTTCAGAGAACAATATTTGTAGAAAAGAATAAACAGAAAATATTAAAAAAAATATCTTACTTTTTGTCATTTTTGATTATTTTTCTCAACAATAAGTATTCTTAAAGAGTATATTTCTCATATTTAAATTGTATACCATGTCTTATCCATGTAGTTTCTCCATTTGATATGCTTTTGGTCCAAAGATGAAAATTTAATTAATTCCAATAAAATGATGTATCCAATAAAGCTTTAAAATTGCATTTCTTTTCTTTTTTTAAGATTTTATTTATTTGGCAGAGAGAGATTACAAGTAGGAAGAGAGGCAGGCAGAGGGGGAAGCAGGCTTCCCGCTCGGCAGAGAGCCCAATGCGGGGCTCTATCCCAGGACCCTGAGACCATGACTTGAGCTGAAGGCAGAGGCTTAACCCCCTGAGCCACCCAGGTTTCCCTAAAATTGCATTTAAATTCAACAATACAATAAAAATTAAGACTTTTTGGCTAGATTATTCTAAAGTGTAAGGTTTTCATAGTAATCAGGTTAAATTAGAATAAACCTAAAGAAGTAAAGAAAAAAAAAAGAATAAACCTAAAGATGTCAGGTGTATAAGATAGAAGCAGCTGTTTATTAATCACATTGATATTATGGGAAAAAGTGCACCAAATCACTGATTTGAGTATTTCAATGTTTTTTTTTTCCAATATCAGTGCTAAATCAGTAGCAAATATTTCAAAATACTAACTCATACAATGTGTTTTTACACAGAAGAAGCCAAAGATAAACTAATTCATTTAAGCTCTGAGAATTAAGAGTTTTCGGTATTCCTGAAACAGTATCAGCAGTGATAAATCTACTGAATTCCTTGTGGTCTCTTGAGTGATTCAGTGAGTGCAACTTTTATTTGTCAAAAGCTATCACGTCTGATTTCTCTCTTAGGACAGCCTCATTAAAAGAAAATCTGTACGTAAAGTCATGTGTATGCAACTATACACATAGTCTTCACAAACACATTCGAAGAAAACACTGTCTTTGAACATGTATGGTAGCGTTTCAAGCAAAGCTGAGTCTAAATGTATGAGGAGTTAATCTGATGCTTGTAATTTAGCACATTTGTGCTATGGTAGCGGAAAGGGACAGATCGCTTAGTGGTTTCAGATGTTAGACTTTAATGAACCAGGATGGGTTTCCTTAGCATGACACCAGTTTATCTAGTTTATTAGCTTTGTAGTTAAAAAATTTATGATTCTTTTGTGCCTGCAAGCATTTTCATGACTCTTCTTCCTTTTGAAAAATGTTCCATTTGTTGTGCTATGTAGGAAATAGTCCATTAAATAACAGCTTAATTGCTTGAATTAGCTCCTTTCAATCATGATTCAATTTCTTTTAAATGTATTTAAGGGAACTAAAAGGATCCAACCATGCAGGCCTATGTCAATTTTCATTAGACGTTCTCAGGAATTAATGAATAAGTACTCTATCGCACTCAGCTGATGAGAAAGGGGATGAGGCATTTCAACTGCCTTTAATTATGAAACCAATGTTAGCTTCTTACATCATAATTAGTTTATGTCATAATACATAATCTCATATATAGCATTTCTTTCAAATGGCTTTTTTTTTTTTTTAACTATCCATCAATTGTACTTTGAGCAAAGAGTAAAATTTTAGTAACATGAAACAAATATTATCTTCTCTGGACCCAGATACTTCGTCAGGCCCCACAATTTATACAACTGTCTTGTAAGAAATTTCAGACTCACTGACATGCTCACAACCCCAATCCAATGTGTTTCTTATTTCTGAATTGCCTTTTTTTTTTTTTTAATTGCCTTTTTTTTCCCCCCTTAATTTCCCATGTGTGGCATGTGTGAACATAAGAACTAACTCAGAGCAACCATCCTGGAAGGAGGCTGTCAGGTAAACTCTGGCCAAATGTGTCTGCCTACTCTAGAGGTGACTAGTCTGACCAACTGGAACCTCTTTTTGCCATTTATGAAAGAGAGAGACGTATCAGTTAGTTCGCAATAGTGAACAAGGTGACAGATGGGAAGTGGCCACTGCTTGGCCATAGCTTAATGGAACTGCCTTTGGGTAATTAGACCTGCTCCTAAAAGCCTATCTTGGTTTTGTTTTTGTTTTAGAGATTTTATTTATTTCACAGACAGAGATCACAAGTAGGCAGAGAGAGAGGAGGAAGCAGGCTCCCACTGAGCAGAAAGCTTGAGGCGGGGCTCGATCCCAGGACTCTGGGATCATGACCTGAGCCGAAGGCAGAGGCTTTAACCCACGGAGCCACCCAGGCGCCCCAGCCTATCTTGTTTTTAAACTAAGAAAGACTCTATAGTTGTTTGTGATGCCTCAGTGAGACATTTAAGACACTTTCCCTGGTCTTTCCTTGCTATCCTTCCAACAAAACCTCCATTTTCTGAGGCAAACTGAACTTATTCTTACAACTTAAAAAAATATCAAGCTGGTAGGTTACAACAGAAGCCCACTGGATATGTTTTCATTGATTAAAATGGCTTTTTTTTAAGCATGTGTGGTAATGGATGTTAAGTAGACTCATTGTGATAACCGTTTCACGATGCATGCAACGTTGAATCATTATGTTATCTACCCAAAACTATGTTCACTAAGCCTCGATTTAAAAAAATTTAATTGCTTCAATTAATGATGACAATTGAGTAGAAGCAAAGGTACAATATAAAGTACTAAGCTCTTGAAAGTGTGATAATCATACAAATTGGTTTACAAATTATCTTTCCCTTTTGGATTCAGACATAACTTTGTAAAGACTAAATTGAAAGGTGGAAAGATTATAGCTGTCTCTAGATAAGGCCAGTCCTCATTGTGAGTAGGTCTATAAATTAACACACACACTGAGCCCATTATGTATTTCACGTGATAAAAAGCAGCATCAAAATGAGCTCACCAAAACAGAAGTAAAATAAATGAGGAGGGAATCTCCATTTTTCACAATCTTGTTTCTAGAGGGGAAAAAATGACTTTATTTTTAGACACCCCCCTTCAAACAACTCTGACAATTTTATCCAGTTAGTTATTCCTCTATTCTAAATTCAAAACAGGGAGGAAATACCAAGTCATTGTTGATTAGCTCAAAACATACAGATTCTGACAACAAAACATACAGATTCTGACAACAAAACATACAGATTCTGACAACATCGTCCAATTGTCTCAATCTTCTGTGTAGAAGTGCTGTTCTAATCCCCTGCCTGTTCTTGGAGAGCACCAAGATCGTCTTGAACTCTCATTAGAATGTGTTTTCTTCACCCCAATAAAGAGAGTTGAACTCTTCCACTTAGGTACACCTTACAAAACAGTGACTTCAGATAAAATCATTCCTCACACTTTCATAATTAGTTTGCAGTCTCGGTGCAGAAAGGGGAGACAGCCCAGTGTTAAATATTGGAAGACTTCCGCAGTTTTATATGTAACATCAGAAAAGAAGGAACTCCTACACAAGGCCACTCTCATGGCTTTCATTATCACAGAGTTAATCAAAACCAGTTCAACCTCAGGCAAATATCACCCTAGGATGGAAGTACTGAGGAATAAAACGTCTTAGTCACTTGGATACTAATTAACCTCAAGAAAGCCCAAAGCAACACAAAATCTGACATGTTTTTCTCTAAATCTCAGTAAAAGCAGAGGTGATACCGAACGCCTTCTCCATCATCAACCCTACGCTGTGGTAGAGCAAAACCAAATCAGCAAGTGCCTGGGCGCCCTATGTCCTTTGGTCACGTGACGAGTTTTAACTGTATACCTGCAGAACTTAATGCAGGGCACATTTGTTTCATCATGAGACAACATGCTGAAATGCTACAGTGCTATGGTTTAAAAACGTCAAGAGCTAAAGCACTGAATACAGTATGCAATCCAGATGGCAAATTCTCAAGGCATGGGACTGAAAAAGAACATTTTCTTAAGGGTTGTTTGGGTTTCTCAGTCCTGCAGCTTCCTAGCTTGCTTTTACCTTTCAGCACGAGAGAGGCTTTAAACACAAAGAAAGCAATTAGTGTAGCTGAGAAACAGGATTTGTTACAGGACTGTGCCACTCTTTTTAAAAACATCTTTATTCCTGCTAAAATGGCCTGGGCTATTTAAGTTCTTGTGTTGCACTGATCAATAATGAATAGAGCGTATGACAATAGCCTTATTTACCTAACTTCCTACTGCATGCAAGCTAATACACACATATATTATTTACATATAACGTATACCCCTCTGCTATCTAAACTTTGCAGGATAAGGAATAACCGCCACACTCCTTTGCAAAAGGTATTTCTGTGTCACGTGTAACTGACAGCACAACCGGTTAGAGTTCGGACAAGTAGCAAGGGAGCAAATGCAATTAATTTCCTTAATTAAAACATTTAGCCCTCTAACGATGCCAAATCGCATTTTAATCAAATAAACCCAGACCTTATTATTAAAGATGAGTACTTCAATTGCAAGATTTTAAGTAACTTAATTGTATATGGAAAATGTGGCTTGCAAATATAAACACAAGACAATTTGTTTTAGTCTTTTTGGTCAGCCTACTTAGGAGGATGAAAGTCTTGCGTGTATTTGAGATTAGATATTAATTTGTGGCTCTTCCTCCCAATATTCCATTAAGTGTTCTTGATTGTTCTTGCACAACAAACAACACTGCCTTCCTTCCAGTTTTTTTTTTTTTTTGGAATTTTTATTTATGTTGGTTCAAAATGCCTTTAGAAGTTGCCAAAATCTTCAACAGCCACAAGATATTTGACACAATAAACACTTCAGAGACTCCGTGATCACACAGTCCACCTACTTGTTCTAAACCCCTAAGATGAAGCAGCAGGTTCCAGCAGCTTCCAATATGGCCAATGGACCCTTCTTGAACCAGTGTTCATATTTATAAAATGTAAATTGGATAATAATTCTTAGCAGTCCAAAACAACATTGGGGGGAACCTACCAGTAATATGTCAGTCACATGAAAACTGCTGTGTGGTTTCGGTTTGGACCTCATCTGGGTTTTCACGTAGGCTCAGCAGACTTAAGTAAGAAGTCCTTACAGGTAACCATTATGGTTTCACTTGCTTGTTTGTTTTTCTTTTTTCATCACCAAGGCACACACAAACATTCATCTCAAGCCTAAAGCCCTAAAAAAAGCCATTCTTTAGCTGGTGAAATTCTAATCTCATTTTATTATGTTGTCAATGAGCTGCCCAGAGATTCGCCTTAGCTTGTTAACATGATAGCAGGCAGATGAGAAGAAATAAAACGTACTGGCCTGTGAAAGCCAGATTGAAGGCATTCTCAAGTTACTCAGGTGAGGCCCTCAGTCCCTAGCTAGTGACCGAGCTAATGGTCAGAATGCCACAGGTTCTGTTTGGATGACCCAAATGTTAAAACACGGTATTCAAATGTCTGCATAAATGGCTGAGAATTTGCCTTTTCTTTGTACGCTTACTATACAATAAACAAAAGACTGGTATTTGATACTAACTAAACATAAGAGAAGGAACAGACAGCAACACTGGATGAATGTATTCAAGACACAAATCTGTATGTGGCATAGAACTCTAGGGTCCTACATTTCTTTAGCACAGACTTTTAAGTGTCCTTGGCTGTAAACCTATTGTCATTTATCAAAAAATATGTTTATTTACATAAATATCTTAGAATATAAAGTACCTAAAAATAGAGTAATTTCTTTTTTTTTTTTTTTTAAAAAAACCTCAATTAAGTAAGAGAAGGTTGCAGCTTTTATTACTGATTAAAGGATTTGAGAGAAAGGGTCCATGATAATACTCTTCTAAGAAATATTTTCGATGTTGTTAAAACAGTAGCATTGTGTCTAAGAACACTAAATTCCACAGACTGATATTCTTTCTTCTCTCTCTCATAGAACAACTGCTTCCTGCCTATCAAATAAACAGCCAAAACTGTTTGTTCTTTTGATCTTTTCCCTTATTTTCTTTTACAGGGGACTTCATAATTTCCTTCATTTGAAAGATTTTAACTTTCAGGGAGAAGTTTACTGTGAAAGTTCATCATAATTAATACTTAATCATTAAATTTCAGAGTTAAATTTTATTTCATTTGCCTACTTATCACTTTTAGAATAAGAAAGTCATCTGTGAAAAACAAAGTGTTGACTAGTAGTGCCATCTAGCATCACAAAGAAAAAGTTGTTCAACCCCTGTACAAAACATTGGGAAATTTATCAAATCAGTTAATACACTGTGTCTTTGCTCCATTTTCCAGGTGAAAATAACTAGACACATCAATTGGTGGAAATGTACACCAAACCTATATAGAGAGAAGACACGATATAATACAAATGACAGTGTTTTTCAGAAGATACACTGAAGAGAGGTAACAGTGAAGTGTAATTTCTGCTTTGCTAGCTGTCATGCCACTGTTTTTTCCTCCAGTTTAAGAAAACATATTGAAATTCAAAAGAATACAAATGTTAGTGTACTCAGAGATCAACTATGTCAATACAAATGTGTGGTTATTTTTATTACTATTCCTCTCCTCTCTGGTTAGATTTATCTCAGGAACTGGATGAGGCTCAGTCTGTAGGTACAAGGTCTTAGCTCCCATTAAGCATGACTAGGAAATGTAAAGATATTCTTGGCCTAACAGAACTTAGTAAGAGACTCTGCTATGATAAATACAGGAGGACTTGTCATAGATGGATAGAGTGATGATAATCTAACACATTTTTCTATGTAATATTCATATATATTAAATTAAAATGTGATAGATTTAATTTTTGTGCCTCTAAACTTTAGATTCCAGTTTAACACAAGCTATCATTAGCTGTCATGAATAATGTTGTCCCTAGTTTTAATTTCTCCCTTAAAATATAAGGTTTTTTTTTTTAAGGTTTTGATTTTTTTTTAAGATTTTATTTTTATTATTTATTTGACAGATCACAAGTAGGCAGAGAGGCAGGCAGAGTGAGGAAGGGAAGCAGGCTCCCTCCTGAGCAGAGAGCACAATGTGGGGTTCAATCCCAGGACCCTGGGATCATGACCTGAGCCGAAGGCAGAGGCTTTAACCCACTGAGCCACCCAGGTGCCCAAAATACAAGTTTTGATGTCACAAAAATGAAGGTGTATTTCAAATGTGTAATCCAAGCTTAAGTTAGTCTCAAAAAAGGACTGCTGCTACTACAATGATTATCTGTCCTCCCTTTTCCCAGAATCTGAGCCTAATCAGAAAGGAGCCTGGTGAAGTTATAGAAAGAAAGGTTTTGTATCGCAACTTCCAAGTGAAAAACAAGCACGGAAGTATCATGGAAAGGGAAGAGCTCTGCTTTCCCTTCGTGCCAGGAGTGAGGCTTGCTTCGTGTGCATCTGCGGCTGCCTTTCCTCTCTCCTCCAGATGTTCAAGCATCTGCTATATCAATATACTTTATTAGTTCTGGTTTCTTACGTATAGCCACAATCTCATTTTTAGAAACCAAAATAAGGAATTTTGGAGACAATGAGTGGTCTTTTTTCCTGGACTCCAGATTTTGACTGACTGAAAATTACCAATATACATCTTAGGGCCCCAGGAATGGGAGGAAGAGGCACCACCAGCAGCTTTCCTAGAGTATGAGAATCCAGCATCCTAACCCTGTCCCTCTCCTGTGATGATACTTATATGAATGGAAATATAGACAGATTAGAACACATTTTGCCTTCATAATTGCAGCCATTTGAAATACAAGATTTTCTTCTGTGTCCTTATAGGACAAGCATGAGAAGCACTTGCTTTTGGAAGTCAGAGCCTTAAAAGCTGATGTATTTGGCTTCATGAAGTTCCACTTGCCTTGTAGTCTTTTTCTACCTCTTCCCATCCCTGCTGATAAGATATAAAAAGAAGGATAAGAGATTTATGTCCGGGTGAATGGTCTGCTTGGGTAAGACTTTAGGAAGTTTATGTGCCTTTCCTCTAACAGCAAGAAAGCTCCAGGATGTAAGCCTGAAATCAAGAGCTACAGAATCAAATAGGACTTCCTCAGTTTCCTACTATCAAAAAGCACTATGTAATAAACACTGATAGTAATTCAACTTGTAAGGCGGTGTTGACTGAGTTCTTAATGATCCTGCACAACTTCTGGCAATTCTGGATGCCTCCAGAAGTATTTGAATAAGTTTTGAAGTCAGCCATGAAACAGGAGTGCATAGTTTAGATGAGTGTCTAGTTCATACAGTTCACTTAATTCTTAGAACCTTTTGAAGCAATTTGTGTAGAACTGAGCGGTAGCTGAATTTGAATTTGGTTGCCCACAACTTTCTTCTCCAAGTTTTAAAATCCAACTTCCAGCTAATTTTTGATACTAGGCTGAATTATTGGCCTCAGCATTTCCTCTCCTCCCTATCCACACACTTTGACATGTGACACTGCATTTCACACACTAAAACCACTGTATTCTTGTACTCTATGACTTTTGAGCTCAGTCATGTGATTCACTTTGGCCAATGGAATGTGGGCAGAAGTGACCATTCTCTTTTACATCTTGAGCTTATGATGTCATCATGATAAGAACATCGCTAAGTGAGGCCACCAATCCAAAAAGCGTGAGGACCACACAAAGGAGACCTGAGACCAACTAATAGATTGCAATCAAACTTCACTAACCCCAAACAAGATCAGCTCAAATACTGTGGATTCACAGATATGTGAGGGCAAAAAACGGGTGCCATTTCACATCTCAGAGTTTTGAAGTGGTTTGTTAAGCAGTACCAACCAATATACCTTACCCCATAGTTTCCTAGGTCTAATCTTTTAACCTCTTTGTATATGTCCTTCAATTCCTCTCCACTTTTCTCATGTTTAACTTTCAACATCAGAATCTTTATAGCTGAAACAATTCAGGTCAAAGTGAATAGTTCATTAAGGTTTTCTTTTAGTTTGCTTTAGAAATACACTAACATTATAAAAACATTAAATTAAAGAATGTTCAAAATCATATGACCATTATCAGTATCATTATTGCCTAGATGTACAAAATTATATTCTTTTCTAATTTGAGATACTTTTCATTTGATGCTCTTATCAGAGGATGCTACATGTTTATGGAAGATGTCACTGTGTTAAAAAATTCATCAGAATTTATTAATTAAATCTTAGAATTATACAATTTGAGTAATACTACATAATATTTTGATGACTATAAAAAGGTAGTTAAATATCAAATAAGGAACTTATGCAAATACGTAATTTTTAAGGAAAACTAAAGAACTTAAAACAAGAAACCAATATAATTCCTAAGAAAAACTGATGATTACTAATAATTTAGTTTTAGTTGATATAAGCCTTAAATTAAGGCTTAAATTAAATTATTTGATATAAGCCTTAAATATTGAATAACTTCACTATTCCATAAGTTTTCAAAAATTTATAACCTTAACAGTTTTCCAAACTTTATTCATTCAATAAACTTTTACTATAAGCATACTATTTGTGTTGGATACTTTGTAAACCTATTTTAAGTTTCCTGATACTTAGGATTTATCTTTTTATATTCTTTATTGTATCACTGAATTCGAGACATATTTCTTACAGGATATTGTATGGATAATTAAAAAGCAGACATCTCACTGCCTTGGTTCTAGTCTATATGTACTCTTTTGTGAACTTCTATTACAAACCTTCCAAACATTTTGTGGACCTACCATCTCACGATTTTTTAAATAATGTTCCACATTACCAATAAAATTGGTATTTATAAAAGGAAAATGTGGCCAAGTCATTTTCAGTCTAAAATTTTTAAAGGACTTCTTCAGTGCCTATGGGATAAAGTTAAAATTGATTTTTTAATTTGAAAAAAAAGCATTATTTCATTCCACCTCACTTTTTATCTGCTTAACATTGTCTCCTCAATAAGGCATTCAAATGGCAGTTGAAAAGTTTCAAAATGGAATGGGAAAGTTTTGAGGGTAGTAGGTGGATATCTTCTTAAGTTATATTACTTATTAAATGATCTATATCTGGCTAGAGGGAAATTTCTAGTGATATTTAGTAAGACTTTATTGTCAACTCTTATTTGAAAAGTTACTTGAAAGACAATGTCATTACAAATTGTGGATGCTGCAAAACAGGAAGATCTTAGGGACCATAATAAATGATTAAAAGATAAATGTTGACTTGAAGGAAATTGAAACACTGGATATAATCTAAGAATAATGAATATAAAACTTCACTGATAGGTCCAGAAACAAACGAATTTACAAATATAGAGAGAGCTAGTAGTGCACATGTGAACAAAAAATTCAGTTATTTTAGCTGAAAGCTAGTTTTAACATCTATCAAATACCTATTATAAGCCTGCCCCTGGCTAGATTTTGAGGTAAAATGTATAGTAAGTTATAAGCACTTATACAATAAGTGCTCAAGGAGCTTGCAGTTTTGAGAATAATTGGACAAAAATGTGATATAATATTTTAGTAATCAAATATGCTCATGGTACATATTAAAAGAAACATAATTTCAAAAAATTAAGCAGGTTATTGTATTTGTGTCCCTCACGTAGAACATAATATAGAAAAACTAAAGTCAATTAGAAGAGGTACAATCAAGATTATAAGAAGTAAAATTATATCATACAAAGAACTGGGCATATCTAGTTTACAAAACAGAAATTGGATGAAAAAATAATAATAATGATTAACTCTGATTATTATCTATTCACTAGGCACATCACTGCATCAAAATTATGTAATTCTATTTTACAGGTTTGTTCTATTTTTATTTCTATTTTACAGATGAAGAAATGAGGCTTAACATATCTGGTAATTTGCTCAAGGTTGCAAAGTTGTGGGTTAAAGCTTGAAACTCAGGTCTGTCTAATGCTAGAGTTTGAATTACTAATCATGATACTGCTTGATGTTGTTATGATACATTGTCCCCAGATATCTGAGGGACCACAGGTTTAAAAAAGATTGTAAGTGCCCTAAAACAGAGTATCATATATATCATGAAAATGATGTAGAATAATGTGGTATCAGAAAATACCAGTTTATGATTTATATCTTCTACTTACTAGCTACATGACTTTGAATAGTCTCTAAATCTGTCTCCTATCCATGAACAGATACAATAATAACTAAATGTGGATCAAATTATATAAAAAATGTATAAAAGTATTTTGAAATGTGTAAGATACTCTTAAAAATGTTTATTAGTTTGATTATTATTGTGCCCATTAGGGCCAAGCAAGGATGAATTGGTAGAAACCATGAGTAATAATTTACAGAGGCTTTTTAAAAGTTAGAAGTCTCCAATGCAATTGTGACTTTCTGAACTTGTATCAGTGGAGGTACTTAAATGGAGTATAGATAACCATTGGATTAGACTATCAGGGAAGAAATCTAGGCATGAGATGTGTATCTACAAGTTTTGAAACATTTTATTTTTCCATAATCATACTTTTTTGAAACCACAATTTCAGTGTATTTGTATAACACAGGTTTTCTATTCTGTGAATAGGTTTTTTTGGATGGAGCCATTTTAATAATTTTTACTTTTTGGGGAAACAATTAAGTCATAGACAAATAATTTCAGGAAAAAATCTCTAAGGAAGATTTGTGGCTCTCTTTTCCCATTACTGGATACTCTTACAGATAGAGCCTTAACATCATAAACACAAAATAAAATAATGTATATTTTACTTACAACTTTCCCTACATTTTTTTTTCAAAAAATTGACTTTGAGCTCCATAATAAAGGTGACATTAAATTACATTCTCTGATTAATTCTATTTTCATGAAATACTTGCTAGTTAACAGTGCTAGACAGTTTAGCATCTAGTGCAACCTTTAAGCTGCACACTTTATCCCAAAGAGTAAGAAATAGTCCATTTAGGGAACAGTAATATAAAAACTTCTGTTTTATCTTTCTTATTTCTCATATTTTTCACCCATTGTAGAGAAACATTAGTCCATTAGTGATAGATACAGATGGCGTCCATCTGGTATCCATCTTTAACTCTAGAAATGGAGGCATAAGTATACTCTGAAACATTAGACTTTCAAAATCAGATGTGATCTAACAGCTCAAGGAGAAAGTTATTTGATCCATTCTGATTTTTTTTCCATATCCTCATCTAATATTACAAACAAGATTGAGGATAATTTTTTTCCCTGAAAATAAGAGTTGTATTTTTAAGTCCACAATGTTGTCCTACTCTAAGGCAGCTAACAAACATCAGAATCATTGGTATCCACCAATTTTCCATTTATGGCTTATCTCAAAAATCTTTTGGTAATCACAAACATGTGAGGTATCTTCCAAAATTTTGTTTTCAGTATATTAGTTCTTTGCATAAGGAAAATTCAAATATCACAGACATGAATGTAAATAATAGAAAAAAGGACAGCTACCGCTTCAAAAAATCTTATCCTGTATTGGGCCCTAAAGGAGAAAAATGATGATGTTTCTCATCAAAGTCACCAATTATCAGAATTAACATTTACATTCTATCTGGTTTATTTTTCAAGACAGAAAATACCATGACAATGCCTTTTAGGGATAGGGTGAGGATATAAGAAGGTTTCAAAAGCATTCTAGGTGTTCCCAGAGGAAGTGTTAACATAAATACAAGGATATCCCATGCATTTAATAAGAAAAACTGGCCTACATGTATCAGAAAGAAAATTAAAAAACAGGAATAATTACTTGAAATAAATACTTCAGTAAAGACAATGTATAAGAAGCAGAATATCAATAGCAACAACTTTAATAAGTTGAAAATGTTTTGAATAAATAGCTAAAGGAAAAAAATAAATGCTCTATTCTTTGACAGTATAAATTTTTTAACTTGTCAGATTTTTATATACACTTTCTCATGAATATACGCTGACTTCTCAACAATTTTGCTAATTTAGAGAGTCTACTGTATTGTGTGTGTGTATTTTAGTGCTTCAAGTTTAAAAAAGCTAAAAGTTATTCTTCTCACCTAATATTCTCATATGTCAAAAATACATAAAGGGTTAATGTTTTCAGTCCTATATCTGTTTTTTTGCCACTATATATGACAATTACATCAGTTATTTCTTATATTCTCACTACCTCCAGAAAACCTAAGAGATGGTGATAAGAAATTAAAGCATTACAAAAAAAAATCTAAAGGTTTATTCTTGAGGGTTTTTAAAAATTAAATTCCTTTACCTATAGCAGATTTCACTTCTCTCAAAATTTCTACAGAAAGTGGCTTCTTTTTTTCTTCATGTGTTACTTCTATAGGTTCTTTCTTTCTTTCTTTTTTTAAGATTTTATTTATTTGACAGACAGATCAGAAGTAGGCAGAGAGGCAGGCAGAGAGAGAGGGAGAGGCAGGCAGAGAAAGAGAGGAGGAAGCAGGCTTCCCATTGAGCAGAGAGCTCCATGGGCTCAATCCCAGGACCCTGGGACCATGACCTGAGCAGAAGACAGAGGCTTTAACCCACTGAGTTACCCAGGCGCCCCTACAGGTTATTTTTTGTTTCTAAAATATTTAATCTACCAGAAGATACAAGTATAGATATATTAATATAAATATAAGATCATAAATTTTGAAATGCTCTATAATGGAAGAGCCCTTAGAAACCATCTAGATTTTTCCCATCAAAAGTCAAGCTAGGGGTGCCTGGGTGGCTCAGATGATTGAGTGTCTGCCTTCAACTCAGTTCAGTTCATGATCTCCAGGTTCCCATATCAGGCTCCTGGCTCAGCAGGGAGTCTGCTTCTCCTTCTCCCTCTGTTTGTGCTCTCTCTTTCTCTCTGAAATGAATATTTTTTTAAAAAAAGTTAACTAAATGTCTAAAATTTTGATTGTGCATACTAGAAATAGGAAAGACAAATAAACTAAATCCAAACTCTTTGCTCATGAATACAAACAGAACAGAAACCCTGGATATTGTTCTCACCCAGGTTTTGATGACTTTGGGGAGACATTCTTTAGGTTCAATACATACCCTTCTATGGATGAAAAAACTAAAATCCAAAAAGGTTATGTGCCTAGCTCAAAGCCATACTGAAGACATACAATATATTCTTTCACTTATGAACTTTGCATAACTGTGGAAAGAATGAAGTATTATCATATTTTGATGGAAGACTTCAAAAATATGCACATAAACATTTCTCCATTAGGCTGTACTTCCTCTATGGCAATTTTACTTAGGATAATAACTGCCATACAGAAGTAGTTAGTAAATATTTATTGAAAATACAAAGAAAAATTTAAAAAAAAAGAGAGAGAAGAGAAGCATTGGACCTTGTAGTGAACAATTCTAATGAATCTGAAAATCTCTTGCATATTTCTTGATATTGATGAAACTGGATTATCAGGAAAAGATCTACTTTCAGTGACCTTTTTTTTTTTTTAAACAGAGGAAACTTTGTAGTATATCTAAGAAATGTTTTGATTTGAAAATGCTTAAAAACCAAAGCTTACTCACTTAAATGTGCAAAAAAAATAACTTGAAAGCCTATTATATTGTAGGTCTTCTACAGTGAAGCCAGAACAATGAAACATTATGATAAATATGTCAAAGAATATGACGAATAATAATTTAAGAGATTATTTTAACAACTCTTCCAAGTTTTAGATGCAAATATTGAAAATTTCTATTGATGACTGGTATTCTACATACCACACTGGGCGTTGGAAAACATTGTTTTGCTATTTTTATTTTGGTTTTGCTTCTTGTTCTTTGGTTTGTTTGCTTACCAAGATAATAAAGCACTTTATTTTAACTCCGTGACACCAATTTCTACCTACTCATAAATATGTAGGATATGCAATGATTTATTACTTTAAAAAAGGTAGTCATCAGTGAGACACTTAATCTCAAAAATTTTGAAATTGAAGAAAGATATGCTAAAGGGATTCTGAACTGTAGTTTTTATGGGAAATAAAAAGGCTTAAGAAAAGGAAGAAGAGAAGAAGGACAAGAAAAAAGGAAGAAAACAATAGAGGAACAGATTTTCAAAATTTCAAAATTTTGATTTTCAGATTTTCAGAATTTATATAATTAATTCTCAGATTTTCAAAATTAATATAATTACAAGGGACACCTGGATAAGCATCATTTATGAAAAAAATAATGAAAAGCGTGGAGGTAAAAGGGGGTGTGTGTGGGGAGGAAATAAAACCTACATCCATAAATACAAAATAAGCTGAAAAAAAAAATCTTTGTGCAGTTGATTTCAGAATGTTTAAAGGCACAGGTCCTGGAGGAAGGTTGCCTAGTTTTATGTCCTGAATCTGACTTTTTCTGGTTGAATGATCTGGTGGTATCGTGTTGGCAGGTGATGAGACCTCTCTATACTTTACTTGATTCATCCCTAAAATGGGACAATAACAATACTCAACTATTAAGATAGATGTGACGGTTAAATAAAATGATTAAAATATTTTTAAAGTTTAAAAGTATTTAAAGAGAGCTTAAAGTAATGTCTGATAAATAATAAGCAGTAAATGTTATTGTTCTTATGTAATTTTCAACCTCAAAGGAAGCACTACCACAATACCACCATTTTGAGACAAAAAGGGAAGTTGTCACACAACTAACAAAGGGAGTGATTCCACATTCTGTGCTCCTAACCCTTCGCCAGTTCAGCCTTCCAGAAAGTGGAGAGAACAGAGAAATCAACCCAGAGCCTGATATAGGCAGAATGCACACTGTATTTCTGATCCGTATTTGACAGATGTCATTGTGGCTATGACAAGACAGTCCTTCCGTATTTGGTAGTTTCTTTATCCCAGCTTCTTTATTCCAGTTACAGGATGATAATTGCATAACTGGAGCTTTACAGATTTGTTAAAACTGAAGCTGAAGTTTCTAAGTGTGGGAAGCCTTAACTCTTGATAAGAGCCTTTATAGAAAACTAGATCACCATCTGCCAGGAATGGCTTAGGAAAGGAGATAGGGCCAGATGTCCCGAAAGATTGCTGGCAGCTCTAAAATGTTCTGAAAATCCTTTCAACCTTGGTTACATATAACCTCTGACTGAAGAGGAAAAAAATTAACACTGAAAACCACATTGCAAAAGATTCCCCAGTTTTTAAAAGAACCAAGTCTTTTTAAAGCATAAACACATTAACTGGAAGCAAATAGACAACTGCTGATAAATTCATCTTACCGATCTTATCTAAAGCATTTCCAATCTCTGGTTGCTGAGAGTTAACTAATAGGTCCTAGACTATAAATATAAGAATAAAATAAACAAAACTAATTGCCAAGCTTTATGAACACTTTTCAGACTTTTTACTAATCCAGGTGCCCTCTCCCTTAAATTGAAGTTAATAAGATTTTACCAAAGAATCAAATCATCTTCTGGTGCATCTACTCAACAGACCTTCGTCTTTCTTCAGAAAATCACTAGGTGGTGTTTGGACTATTTCCACCTGGTAGCCCTGGTCCCCCAAGAGGACCAACAACTTCTTTTCAGAGCTGAAAAATGCCAATATTTAAGTTTATCAGCCTGAGCGCCTAAATCCATGCTGAGGGAGTTTTACCATCTGTTGGCTCCCTCCCTCCCGTAGTCACTGTGTGCGTCAGGGAAAGAAAACACGTGGAAGAGTGTGTTTTCAAAAGCAAAAGAGAATGAACTTTCAAATTAAATGCCCTTCGGAAACAAATTTATCCACTATAGTTTTGCCCACTGCCTGGGGTGACTGAAAACCAAAACAGGATGTTTTTCTAAAAGGAGTAGCTGGCTTACCTTACTTTCTCATTATAAAGAACAACCACCCACCTGGGTGTTACTGTTTTGCTCCAGAGGAAGAGCAATTAAAATTCAATTTAGGTCACTGGAATCACCAAGTTTAAAAGTCCCTCAAAGAAGCCAACATTTCTCAGGTATCCCTGAAAACTGTTTTGTACAACTTCTAACGTTTTTTCCATGTCCTTCACAAGAGCCTCCACCCCAAAAACTGGCAGCATTCTTTTGTCATCTTCTTAAGAACAATTTAGGATTTGTGTTGCCTTAAAGGTTAATTCCAAGCACTGTTTCTTCAGAACTCTCTAATAAGTATCTGCTAACCCTCTATGGCCTTCTCTAAGGTGGGTGGTGTTACTGTCACTTGTAGGAAAAATACAAGAGGTAGCAAGGGCAGATAGCTTGCCCCAAAACAAAGAAAATCAGGGTACCACATGCCAAACCTGGTACAAGAAAACAAACAAACAACAACAACAAAAACCTGAGAAACTCTAAAAGCCTTTATGATTTAGAATTTTATTAAGGCAGGATTCAGATTATACTCTGAAGTAGAAAGATTTTTCCCATCCTTTCTAATTTTATTTGTAATAATATTTTTTATTATTATAAAAATATTCCAGCTTTTGTAAAGGCTTAGGAGAGGGCCTTCAGGCAATGGCATGAAGAGGCTGGCAAATTATGTCTGCAAAAAAAAACGACCAGAGTTTTAGGTAAGGAGAGCAGAAGTCTGAATCCTTGCCTGGGATGCTGCCATCGCCATGACCATCCCCCCACGCCCTCCACCCCGACCAATTCCCCCACCTCCCTGGCCCAGCCTAGTTCAGTCTGCAGAACTGGTAGTTTTACCAGAGTGATCTGTCCCAGAACATGCAGAAAGATGCCTGGGGCGGGGTGGGGGTTGGGGGGGGGGGGGATGGGACAGACACAGGCTTGGGGCTGGGGGACAGAAGTGTGAATTCCACATAAAATAAACAGGGAAAACATGCAGCTTTGCAGCGTAACGCCACAGTCTAGTTAGGAATCAATAGTGGACCCGCGAGAAATTTAATCAGGGATTCTGTAAGTGAGAGAGCCACAGAATATGTCTGGCTGAGTAGAAAACTATGCACACTGGCAGGGAAACCCCAAGGAGTCCTGCAGAAAATAAAAGCCAAAGCAGACACTGGAGCTGATGGAACACTGACCGTGCTCCTCAACCGCACACGGCAGTATTAGCAGAGGGTAGAGGCCCTATGCGGTTGAGGTGTGAGCGCAACCTCAGCCCAAGACACCAGCCTATACACATGCAAGGTGACCCTTAGGAAGCCCAGCTGAAAAAAAAAGAATAAAAAACTGAGCAAACACTTCAACAAACAGCCCTGAATATAGGGGTGTAGAGTCTGTAGTTTAATAATTCCAGGCAAATTATTACACAATGACAAAAACTCAGAAACAGAGATCAGGATTGATAGTGACTATAAGATATTATTTAAAATGTTCATTTTTCAACAAAAATATTAAAAGGCATATAAAGTGCCAGGGAAGGGAGACTCAGAAATAAAAGCAGCCGGGGCACCTGGGAGAGGCCCAGCAGTGGGACTTGATTTCAGCTCAGGTCATGATCTCAGGGTTATGGGGTGGAGCCTGGTGTCAAGCTCTGCGCTCAGCGGGGAGTCTGCCCCCCGCCCCTCCCCCCACCCATGTGGTTTTCTTTCTCTCTCTTTCAAATAAATAAGTAAATCTTTAAAAATAAATAAGAGGAGTCAATAGGCACTGACTCTTAGTGTGTTCACATATTACATGTAGCAAAGATTTCAATGCAGTTATAAATATGTTTAAGTAATTAAAAGAAAGTATGTTTAAAGAATGAAAGAAAAATGTAACGACAAGGATTCGACAGAGAGGCTATCTCAATGGATGGAGGCTAGAAAAATGGAATTGCAGCATCCATTATTAGTAAGACTTAAAATGCCATTGATAGTTGATTTACCATGTTTTCCTGCTTAATTTGCTTTTGTAAACATAAAATAGTATTTATAAATGAGCCCCTGAAACCTATTTTCAAGTAACTGGTTTGTTTCAATCACAAATTTTTTTTGCCACGAAGACTTTCAGGAGCATACATACCAGGGGTTTTTCTCATTTTAATATATATATATATATATTAAATATATATATATATATATATATATATTTCCCCTTATTTGTATATTTCCTCCCTTCAATTTGTTCTTCTTACCCAAAAGACTGCATCCTTATTATTTTCATTGTTTAGACTTTTCAGAGAACCACGGTCATTGCTAATGTATTACTGTTTAAAAGTGTTCCACACATACATTCTTGCTCATTTTAGTAAGAATCCTATGAGATATTTATTATCACTCCCATTTAATTAGGAAAACTGACAGTCCTTAAAGTTAATTGAATTGCCCAGAATCATTAAGCTGAAGGTAATAGAAGTAGATCTTTAACCCAAATATCTTAACTCCAAGCCACATTCTTTGTTCTACATCATGATGGTACAGAAGAGAAATTGCTTATTTACTTTATTAAACATTAACAGCTACTATGTGCTCTGGCCTTTAAACACAATGAGAGATTCAATTATTCAATTTAATACTTATTGATAGCCTACTATACAAAGCTGTATAAGATACAGAGTTTGGGGCTAAAAGTGGAATTACAAAATTTAAATCCATATTCCTTATCAAAGCAATCACAGACAAAATGGTAGCTACACATGCATGCATAAAAAGAAAATTATTGCCTGATATGAAGTAAGTGGAGAAGGATGCCTTTACATGACTAATGCCAACTGAATCTTGTGGAAGAAGAGATCACTTTGAGCTGGAAAGTAGAGGAGAATGTAACCCAGATAGATTCGGGTGGGCCTTAAACAAGGTGGTCTGCAGGAAGTGGAAAGCACAGAGAAGACATTGTAAGAAATGGAGTGGATGAAGCTACAAAGGCAAGTGTGAAGGCACATCAAGGGACTTGTACGGACTCATAAAAACATAAACAATGCTTACTACTGTGGTGAGGAGATAAAAATTTTACTGAGTTCTAAGTCATTAGGGCTACTACAGAGCAGTATGGAGGGCTGAGATGCAAAGTGTACCAACTACCTCAAGTACAAATCCTACTGCAAGTACTACAAACACAAGTTAGCCAAAATGCAGCAGAACTATTTTTCATAAAGAGGAAGTTGCAGATAATAAAGAATAATTCCTAGGTGTCAGAAATGAAGAGAAACTTCGCATCTCTAGCAAGTTGGTAACTGTACCATCTTTGATGCTTTGGTGTTGGGAGGGTCAGGAAAACCTTAAAGAGGTGGAGGACACCATCATTGCACAGGGCTGGGATCTGGAACAGATCACTTGAATAACACTGAGAACCAGAGAGTACATACACATTAACAGAGACTGGAAGTACTTCACCACCAACATAGGAATTTAGCCCAGAGCTGAGAAATGCCCTCCCCACAGCAGCACGCTATGAGTGCAGATAGAGTCACCCATGAGAAATCATGGCTCCAAATCGGAGTCATAAGCATATTGTGGAGTCCAAATTTATACCATAAATGCAATACAAAACAACAGACTGAAAATATAACATAAAAACTGGTCCTAAACTACTAAAAACCTTCATGTCTGGGGAAGAGTTTCATAAAATTGACAACAAGCAAGAAGGTAAATGATGAAATGAAATCCATAAAACAAGAAAAGGACATCATTTTAGAACAAGATTGATTTAGAAAAAAATAGAAAAGGCACACCAAAGCCAGCAGGAGAACATAAACAGATCCACTCATAGAGCAAATGATGTCATTTTCTTGAATCCCAGAAAATACTTTGGCACTATCTCTTTACTCTTTCTCAGTCCTCTCAGCTTCCACAAATTTTATTGAAATACACTGGTGCTAATCCCATTTGGAATGTGTTTTAGGTGTTCCTTCACAAATTGTATTCTGGGTGATAGTCTTGGTTTTATCTTCTAATTGACTATTCCGATGTATTTAGTTAAGCTCCCCCCCCCCTTCTAAAGTTTATTTACTTATTGATTTTTAAGTAATCCCCACACACAACTTGGGGCTAGAACTCATGACCCCAAGCTCAAGAGCCTGGAGCTCTTCTGACTGAGCCAGCTGGTGTCCTTATATAGTTAACCCTTTAACTGCACTATTTAATATATTTTTACAATTCAATTACTGTATTTTTTTTTCAATTCAAAAACAGAACAAAAGAAAAACATTTTGAGGTAGACAGAGGCTAAAAAATGCTTGCTGGTAAAGATGTTTGCTGGGATGTACTTTAACAGAAAGAATTTGAACCCACAGAAAGGAGTAACAAGAAGAAATAGTGAGCAAAGGAATTGAGAAAATAAATTGAATGGAAGTTGGGAGAGGGCAAGAGACCGTTTCACTAACAATGTGTCACCAGAACCAAGAAAAGTGCTGGGTAGCATATAAGGTGGTATAAATATCTGTGGTCAAACTAAAGAAAGTAAGCGTTGAACCACACACATAACTACATTTTTAGGGTTTAAAAGCAAGGTGCAATGACAATAAACAAAAAAAGGTGGTAGGTTTGGAGGGAATCTAAAGCACTCAAATTCCCATACTTTTTAAAGGACAGAAACTGATCACCATCAGGCTTTTTGGAAAAAGAATAAGGTTGTATGGATTAAGATATGTGAAATATTTAGAGAAGGCATTAAAATGAACAAAATAGCATGTATAACACTGAAACCAGAAGAAGAGAGAAGAAGATGGCAAACACTCTATTAATTCAGAAATTTCAGAAAAAGGGGGAAAAAAGACAGGGTCATTAAATAGATGAAAACGAAATGATTAAAGTAGGAGCACCCGGTGGCTCAGTCAGTTAAGCGTCTACCTTCAGCTCAGGTTATGATATCAGGGTCCTGGACTGGGCCCGACTTTGACTGGGGATTCTGCTTCTCCCTCTCCCTGGGCTGCTCTCATGCCACCTCCCACACATTTTCTCTCTGTCTCAAATAATTAAATAAAATATTTTTTTAAATGATCAAAGTAAGTCTACATATATCAATATTCATAATAAATAGGAAATGGGTCAGGGTGGTAACTTGTATTTCAATAAAAAAGAAAAAAAGGAACAAAACCAGTCAGTGCATGGGTGAGGAGGAAGGTTTTAGGAGGATTTCCTTGGCGAAGTAGTTCTGATATTCCCAGTTCCATGCATGCATGCGTGTGTGCGAGAGAGAGATATGGGGAATGCTAACTTTCATTCACTTATGCCTAGAGAAATTTGGCTTCTCTGGGACACCAGGAACATCTCCTCTACCATGGAGAAATTACTGAAAGCAAAAAGTAAAGTAATATTAGAGATAATTTTTTTGCTTAATCTTTGAAATGATTAATAAAATAAATTTCTGGAAAGACGGAGTCAAGAAAAATGAGTAAGAACCAATAAATATTACATAGAGAAAAAGGAATATAACTACAGTTAGATAAAGCCATACTTTAAAGTATAAGGAATTCTACAACCTCATGCCAATAATTTTGAATTTTTAGATGCAAAAATATGGCAATGGTCTATTCAATTTACTTTTGAGATTAGTATAAATATGATATTCAAAGCAAAATTAAATGTCAACTTTCTTTAGGTGCAAAAATTCTAAGTAAAATATTGTCAAATTTAACTCAGAAATGTTAATTAAAAAATCATGACCACGTAGGTTTTCCAAATATGGCAAGGATAATTCTAAATTAGAAAAGTCATTATTCTAAGACATTATATGAATGGATTAGGATGGAAAAATCCTATGACCTTGTAGATGTTTGCTATATAGAATTCAGTAAAATTACTCATTTGTGGTTAACAAACAAAAACATCTTAATCAACCAGGAACAGAAACACTTAGAGTAAACATTGCATTTAATGGTGAAACTTTAGAAGCATTCCCAATAAAGTCAGGAAGGATTCTTTGAGGTACTAATTAGACCAAAAAAAAAAAAAAAAAAGGTAAGAAAACTGGACTTAATGATGAAATAAAGGGGCATTTCCTTCTCTCAATAGGTCTATGAATGGGCAGCCCACACTCAATTCATATACAGACTTTCTATTGATGGCAATGGGATTAGTGTGAGGTTTAAATAGAAAACAAGCAGTTGAGATCTACCCTTTGTTTAATGATTTCCTATGAAAGACATTGAGGAGGGACAGGAGCTCTGTCATCCTGTCTGAAAGTCAAACCTTTATGTTTAAAACCTTATGAACTCTTTGGGTGATCAAACTTGTTACACTTACAAGTCAGGCAGGGTAACTAAGTCCTAAACATAAAAGTTTTTCAATTTTAAAAGCTTTCTTTTGGTCATTAAACATTTCAGACAAATACTCATTATGAACTAATTGGTAGCAAATGTTCATTTGAAAACTTAAGCTGGCTTTGAGTTATAGTGGTTGGGTTTTGAGACTTAAAAACCAAAATAATGAGAAAAATTGTGAGCATCTTTCCATGCTTAAAAATTTCAATCAGCAAAATCCCTTGTCTTTTAGATGCCAACTCTGAATAAAGTGAGCCTTCTAATCCCAGACTTAAGGAAGCCCTCTAAATTCGTTATATCACAAAGATAATTTCTTCTGATGTGTCTCCTCCCTTTTCCCACTGTCATTCTCTAAATCTACTGAGACATGTTTGTGAAATTCTCCTTGAGTTTTGAAATCTTGAGGATTAGAAACAGGCATTCTCTATAAAGATGCTTACCCATTCTTAGGATTCCTTTACTTTTTCCCGTTGTTCTATAGAAACAAAATTTCTAGAGCATTATGGTATGGGCTAATCTAAGTATCTCAGTAATTTTCTTCTTATCTAGTAACACTAGATAACTCAGGCATTATAATTTTTTTATTTCATTGATTCTATATTTATTGTTCTTGCATAACAAAGTTTCACTTTTTATCAAATGGAGGGGTAGAGAGAGACAAGGGCCAAATTGTCTGATCACACATATTTTTTTTACCCACACACAGTTTCCAATTGCCACTTCCATGCTTTTCTCTGCTACCCTATTATTTCCTTTAAATCCTGCATTAAAGCATATCATCATAAAGGGGTCTTTTATTAGCTTTACTTAAGCTGATTACTATCTATATTCCTCCATTTAAAATCTAATTTATGAATTCTGATTTTGAAATCATTGTCATATACATTGATTGAATATATTTTACTTCTGTATATTATACCTCAAGCTTGATGTATGAATTAAGGTTTTTCTCTTTCCCTCCTTTTTTTCCATTTTTTAAAAGATTTTATTTATTTATTTGACACACAAAGAGAGAACACAAGTAGGCAAGAGGCAGGCAGAGAGACAGGGGGGAGCAGGCTCCCCATTGACCAGAGAGCCCAGTGTAGGGCTTGATCCCAGGACCCTGAGATCATGACCTGAGCTGAAGGCAGAGGCTTAACCCACTGAGCCACCCTCTCTTTTCCTCATTTATCCTCTTACCTTTTTTCTTTTTTCCTCTCTTTCTGTCCCTCCTCTTGCTCCCTTCCAAACTGTCTTATTTCTAGAACTGTAGGACCTCTAGAAACATCTGCCCAATTACAAATCTAATTTTTATTTGGGGATATTATAAAATTGATTTGCTTACATATGAAAGTTGGTCATAGGGGTGCCTGGGTGACTCAGTCATTAAGCATCTGCCTTCAGCTCAGGTCTTGGTCCCAAAGTCCTAGGGTCAAGCCCTGCATTGGGCTCCCTGCTCAGCGGGAAACCTGCTTCTCCCTTTCCCCCTCCCCCTGCTTGTATTCCCTCTCTCGCTATCTCTCTCTCTCTGTGTCAAATAAATAAATAAAATCTTAAAAAAAAAAAGTTGATCATAAATTATTTGGAGGCAATATAGGAAAAAGAAAAAGCTTCTAACTGGTCTGTCTCACAGTTTAGTTTTTATTATGTATGTGTTTGTGTCTAGGTGGGCAATATTGCCTGCTGGTTAAACCACAGACTCTGACGCTGTACCATGAGTGTTCAAACTCCAACACAGCCTCTTACTGACCCCTCTCCCACTCAGTTTTTCTAACTGTAAAATGGGAAAAATCACAGCATCTACCTCATAGGATTGTTGTGATTATTAAATTATTATATGCAGAGTACCTAACGTAAATGCTATGTACGTTTTAACTATCATAGCTTTGTCCACATATCCAAACTCAAATAAACCCTGAAATGTAATGATCTTCCATGACTTACTTGCAAGCATTGAGCTTAACTATCATTAGATCATTTTTGGTCCTTATTTATCCTTCTCGGTGCAACTCTCCTTACATTACTATGCAGAAATATTAAGGTATTTGGGGGCTGTTGGGTGGATCAATCAGTTATGCCCCGAACTCTTGGTTTCAGCGCAGGTCATGATCTCAGGATCATGATTTAGAGTCTCATGTCGGTTTCCGCAATCAGCACAGAGTTGGCTTGAGATTCTTTTCCTCTCCTGCCCCTCCCCCTGCTCATGCTCCTGTGCACTCTCTCTCTCAAATAAATAAATAAACCTTTTCCCCTCCCCCCAAAAAAGTATTAAGGTATTTGATTCAGACCCTACAGGGGGATGCAACATCAAATTCAGTGTACTAAATATACTACCTTTCTAAACTCAAAGAAACATACATTTGAAACTAATCTCACTTCAAAAGAGTTATATAAATAATTACATATTATCAAATCCTCTATTTCTGCCCTGATACAACAGCCATTCAAATTATGAACTTATCCCTTGCATACTGTATTTCATACATGGTTTTGAAGTAAATAATTATTTCTGTTTCTGAATGTACGTCACTCCAGAGCACCCTTCTCACCTTCTCACCTCTTCCTTCTTTCTTCCCTTTCCTATTCATTTTATGCTCCTATTGTCCTCTATCAGTTAGGACTTGAAATCAGAGAGTACTAACAGAAAACTTGACTACGGAGGCTTGGAAATGAGTTTTTATTTTTACACTCTGCAGAGAAGCTGTTCTGGAGGAACAGTCAGTGGTTCCATGCTGGCAGGGTCTTCAGAGCAGCTGTGCCCTGAGGGAAGGGGCAACTCCCGCAGACTTCTAATGACCTCTCATTCATCTGAACTAGACTATAGGCTCCCTCATAGCTGCAAGGAAGGTCAGGATACCTAGCTTTATTTTTAACAAATTTTAAAGCAGCGGCCACAATGAGTCAGTGGATTACAATGGACATTAAGTTAGCTACTCCGCAGTTTCTGTCCCTCTCTCCATGCCCACGGTCACAGATGGTGGTGGAACTGAGTGAGGAGATACTGGCAGCATCAACACTTCAAAATGAAGGGAATGTTTCGATTTCTTTATGTTTTCCTAGCACGATGTGATCATACTAGCACCTCTGGGCTGCTTCATTGAATGAAGGCTTGTATCTTTTACCCTCCTCCTCTAGTCAAATCTCCAAACCTCTTTTTTTAAAAAAATTATTTTATTTATTTATTTGACAGAGAGAGAGAGATCACAAGTAGGCAGAGAGGCAGGCAGAGAGAGAGAGGAAGAAGCAGGCTCCCCACTGAGCAGAGAGCCCGATGCGGGCCTCGATTCCAGGACCCTGAAATCTCCAAGCTCTTAACCTTGGGACCTTTTGTTATACCTTCCACCTTGAACGAAGCTACATGCAGAACTCTCTTCCATCCTTACACATGGATTTAAGCAACGTATGCAAATATCCATGATTCTGTGAGAGTCTCTGGAGATGTTTGTGTAAGTGTGAAGGATGGAGTAAGGCTGTGGGTATACCAGTAAGCCTGTGGTTGCTCGTATTCACTCCTTTACCGGGTCCCAAACTGAAGAAAAATATACTCTTACCAAGGTAAAATGAAAACGTAACATTCCTTATCTCCATAATCTCTTCTCCTCCCTTTTTATAAGCTTTTCTCTAGGAAACGTCCATTTCTAACCAGCTAATCCTCTGTTCCTTCCCTGATCCTTCCATGGTGCTGATGTCTCCTCAGCAACAAATAAAAAAACTTAACGGGAGCAATCATCGAGTTTGGAAATGGGATGAATCCATGAAGTATTTCCTCCAACATTCTTCCTTAAACCAGAAATCCACAAATAGCTTATTAGCATATTACCAAATCCCACCATAGCTTCTCTATTCCACTTACTTTACAGCTATTTCATCCATTTTTCCAAAAAGTTGCCTTTAAAGAGTAGGATTTTTTTTTTTAATGACCACAAAAAGCCATAAATTTTATGCTGGAAAGTTACAGAACATTAAGAAACTATCAGCATATATAAACTACCTAATTTTCTTCTTAGGATTATTTCTCCATGGTACTTTTCTGTGTTGAATTTAACTGTTATTGTGTCGATCAATTATTTTTATTCTCCCTGGGATTTTTTTCCCCTTGCCTCTTTGTTAGGCTAAATAGTTTGTCATCAGCAAATTCTTTTCCCCTGTTACTTTTGGTGTTTATTTTTCTTATCTGATCCTAGCTGTCCCTCTAGGAACACCATTCTAACATCTTTCTATACTCATCATTAGCCATTCATTCTCACTTTTCATTCTTTATTTCATAACAAGTACAAAATCTATCATTTGACCTCTATGTTTTGCCCCTGTAGCTAAAAACCACCATTCAAATGTCTCTTCTAAGGAAATTAATTTAAAGCACGCTTTCAACATTACAATACATTCTATTCATGAATATTCACTAGTTCACCATTACTTATCCTCCTTAGAAAATTCTAACACCTCATAGAATCATTAAAGCAAAAGGATTCCTCTGAGGTCAACCTAGGCCATGTCCTTATCTCTGGAATTAAACTATACCAGAGTGATTAATTATCATGCTTTTTAATATATAATAAATAAAGAAACTCATTTTCAGTTCCTTTTTTTTGTCTTCAAATTCCAAAACTCTGGAAGGATGTGGCAGTGAGGAGTTCAAGGTACTCCTACAGCTTTGGATGTTAGGGTCCTAAAATCGCAACACTGCACTATATAGGCAATTCTGACAATACCAAAAGCCTTCTAGGTTTCCTAAAACTGGATGCTATTGGTGATAACATCACTCCCCTTCTGTAAATCAAATCAACAATAGTTGAAAACTAGTTCTTTTATTGAGTCAATTAACCAACCCAACTGATTAATATAAACTAATTGTCTTACTTATTTCATTACAGTTTTACATTTTTCCATTAGTTTTACTCCCATTTTGTACCCTAAGTGGGGTAAGTTGGTTGGTTTTGTCTCCTCTGATATCACCAGTTGGGCTACCACTATAGATAAAATCAAGTTATACAGAAAGATTAAGTTCTAAAGTCATCACATAAGGTAAAAATCTCAGAGATTTTTGCAAACCTGCTATGAAAAAACCACACTGAAGATTGCTTTGCTTTCTTTTAAATCCATCTCCTCCTGTTTTTCTTCCAATATTGAAAGGATGACTACTTTTTTGTTTTGTTCTAGCTGAATATCTGATAGGTTACGTGTTTTGTTTTAGCTGAATATCTGATAGGTTAACTGTATTTTAAAGCCAAGGGGCCATGATATACAAAAATTATAAAAATAACTTCTAACACTGGAATTTCATAGCATGGCAAGATTTTCAGTTTAGAGAACCATATAAAACCAGAACAGAACGGGAGATCAGCAAAACCACTTATATCTCCTGCTGTTTATAGCTGGATATTTGTACATATTGAGAGGAATATCAGGCAGAATTGCCCACACTATTTAAATAATGGTAGTAGTTATTATTACTATTATTATTTTGGCTGAGGGCATATAACTGAGCTCAAATAAGTAAATGCACATGTAGTGTATTCTCGCCATACTTCACTGAAATTGACTATCCTAAAGTGGCCCTTGTATTATTTTCAATTACTGGAACTCACTGCTACAGTTGATAATACTGACTTGGTTTCTAGGATACCATTCTTTTCTGATTCTTCTGCTACTTTGGGGTTAACATTGACACTGAGTCATCATGGCTTTCTTTTCCTGAAATCAACTCTTCATTCTCTTTGTTTCCTTGATTCTCTTCTCCTTTACTGCTCTTACTTGCTCAGTGCCAGTAACCATCTTGATTTTTCTGATTCCCAGATGTAAAATATTTAACCTAAGTTTTTGACTCATGTCTTATTGTTCACTTAACATGTCTATAAGCACCTTAAAACCGAGCTCATGATCTTTTCTCAAAACTTCTACAACATCCTTTTTTCTATTAATAATTATATAGTTTGATCAATCTCTAAATTCATAAAATTCTAGTTCTGTTTATGGCATCAAACCCTATATAAAATTAGTCTCTACATTCTGTCAGTGTTACTTCTTGAATATTTCTAAAATCCTTTCCCTCTCCATGGCTACTGACATAGTTCAAACCAACATGATTTCTTCCTTGAATTATGACAAGACATTCCTCACTCTTCTTCCTGGTACCAATTCTGTTCCCAGAAAGGCAGCTGCAGTAATGACACCAGGATAATCTTTAAAAAATGTTTAATATGATACAGTTGTTACGGGTTGAATCGTGTCTCCCCAAAAATCATACATTGAACTTTCTAACCCTCTGTACCTCAGACTGTGAGTTTATTTGGCAACAGGGTCACTGCAGATGTGATTAGTTAAGATGAGGTCATACTGGAGTAGGGCGGGTCACTAATCCATTATGATTGGTGTTCTTATAGAAAGGGGAAATTTGGACAGAGACGCGTATACAGAGAGAACATCATAAAAACATGAAGGTAGAGACTGAAGTTACACATCTAATAGTCAAGAAATGCCAAAAATTCCTAGGGACACGAGGGAAAGGCCTGGAATAGATTCACCTCACAGTTCTCAAAAAGAACCAACACAGCTAACACCTTGATCTCAGATTTCTAGTCTCCAAAACTCCGAAACAATAAATTTCTGTTGTTTAATCCAGACAGTTCATAGGGCAGATCTGGCAAACTAATACAATAATCATATACTTCTATACTTTGGGTCTTTAAATTGTCCAATGGTACCCAATGTCTATGGTATCAAACACAAATGTCTTGCTATTATATATACTACTTAACATAATTTTGGCTGAATTTATTCCTTTACTTTTGCTTCTCATTGCTTTCCTATTTACTGTACTTCATTTTTTTCGTTATGTTATGCCCTTATGTATTTTTACATATGATGGCCTGTCTGCCTGATGTTTTTCCACCATCATTCACTGTGCATTCACTGTACAATTATTCACTACCCATTATGACACATCTTTGGTATCTCATTCTTTGTGAATTACTTCAAGGCAGAGTTAGATTTCCATCCTCACTGTTTCCTGGGATTCTTCCACCACTCTTCTTTTGTGGTGCTTACCAGGACAATTTTCAACCTTCACTGATTTTCTCTGCCCACCCACTCATCCCACACACGTTGAATTCTTTAAAGAAAGAGATTTTGATGCATTCATCTGACACAGTGGAAACTAAACAAATATTTTGAAAAGACAAATGAGTCCAGACATCTTCAACCCACTCTCCACTCATTGAGAGACCCTTTCTCTTTCTTATTAGGGCACCTAGGTGTTCTATACATCCATTTTTAGTTATTCTACTTTATACTTAAAAGGCTGAATTTTTGTCATTATTTTGTTCTAACCAGATGATAGGTTTTCTTCAAAGCTGGTATTTATTTACAAGTTAAGGAAAGAATATGTTATAAACACAGTTTTAAAGTCCTACTGGATAGGATTCATAAATTTCTTAACATTCAATACAGAACATCATTAGTCAAGATAATCAAGTAAAATGGTTTTACCCTAGGAAATGTCTTTCCAACTCAGACCTTTGGTTTAGAGCTTAATACCAAACTGTACCTTAGAGCAGTGGGAAATGCCTGGAGTTTAAAATAAAATTCAATAACCACACAATAGTCTTGGCTAGAAGTCTACTGCTATAGAAGAAATATTGTTAAATGGAAGGAGTAAGAGACACAAATTATACAATATAGGATTCAATACTCGTTTAGCAAATATTTGTCTTAGCAAATATAAGTGTGACAGTTAATAGACACAATTTTGGACATGGATAATAATATTCTTTCTTTAGAAAGAAATTTAATATAATCTCACTTGCCCATTTTTTGTATTAAATATCTTAACTGATGATAGTGGATTTTAACATTCCACTCAGTTTTCAATCAAGATCACAGAATTCTAAGTCAAAAATGAGAACACAGTTATCTAGTTAAAATCTTCATTTTTAGACTAAGATGTAAGGCTCAGGTAGGCACAATAAAATGTCCAAGTTCAGGCAGATATTTGGTGGATGGAGAAAGACTAGAACCCAGACCTTCTGACTTCTTGTTAAGTGTTCTGTCCATTCTACCAAATTGAAAAGAAAAACCCAATAATCACAAAATTTAACAATAAACACACTCTATCCTTTTGTTACACAAAGGATGCCCATATACCATAAACTATTTCTTTTACATAAAAATATAAGTCCCATGTCCTACATTTCACTAATCTAGAATTATATTATCCATCATGAACAGCAAACATGGAACTGGAACGTATGTTTTCGTTGATTCATGTCTCTTTAAAAAGTTATTTAAAGTAGTTTGAACCATAGTGTTTTCTTCTCAATTAAAGTTCATACAGAAAATAGACACTGCAAAACCATTTCACTGGCTGTCCTTGTATAAAACAGTCGCTGCGGAACATAAACATGTGAAGGCATCATTAAAATGTTATGTATGGAAGTTCAAAGAGCCACATTGCTGGGAGATCTAAAGACTTGCAATTTTCTGTTTCTCTATTGCTTTTAATCTCAAATATGAATTCATTTACTCTCAGCATGTTGTCGAGGGCAAGAACATTTGTATCACCTGCATCTGGAAGACTACTTCACATATAGGAAATGATCAATAAATATTTGTGTGGTTTAAAAGGTTAACACTGAGGACAACACATCAGATCCTTTTTAGATTCAGATAAGGAATATATTATAAACACACTATGAACTAAAAGCTGTTGGCAATTCCCATAGAGACCTCTCTGCCAGTAATTGTACACTTTGGCTCTCTAGAGTAATAATGCATACCAGTTATTATTTTGGTGGTATCAGTTCCAAGAAAAATGTGTTACAATTTGCCCACTATAGTTCATAGTATGGCCTGCCAAATCATTCACCAAAGCTGAATTTGCATTTTTAAAAATCTGATTAATATAATTCCCACAGACAATATCCTTTAAGAAATAAATGTTTGAAAATAGTATTATAGTTGAAGTTAGGACTCCTAGATTGTGTTTCCAATTCCGACACCTACAAACTACATAAGAAGCTTATTGGACAATCCATACCCTGTGTGGCACAATCATTATTATTATTGTTTTTTACTCTGCTGAGATCTCTATTTGGTATTTTGGTAGGTTCTTTTGGCTTCCTAGGTTTTTATGCAATACGAAGAGTCTCATTTTGGCCACTAAGACTCATTTTTATATTACAAAATTTCATCCAATCCACTTTAAATGTTGATGCTCATCTCCCATCCGAATAAAAATCTGTACCTGCCTTCTAAATTCAAGCCTGAACCACATAGCAGAGGAGAGGAACAACACGGTATGCTCTTTTACTCTTTTACTTTTTCTAGATATTCCATTCTGTTTTTTACTTACTTCCCCGCTTTTAGATATCCCTTCCCCACTGCCCCCCACCACTGGTATTCTGGGGAAGGAAAAGAAGGCTGGATTTAAAAAAAAAAAAAAAAGGTCTTATATATTTACTTTCTTGATGGGCAACCACAGTGACCCCTATGGACCCAAATTCACTCTTTCATGGGATATACTTGTGGATTCTTTAGAGGCCTGTACAGAAAAAATCTGTACTATTCACCCACTGATGTCCTATCTATCTATCATATTTTGCTATATCTATCATATTTTGCTAGGTTGTGCAATGGCGACAAACAGTCCCATATCTTAGTGGCTTAAAATAACAAAAGCTGCTATCTAAATTACAAGCTCTCTGCTGGTTAACATCATTTCCCCCTGCCTCTTTACTCTGGGATTGAAAAGGAAGTAGTGGCCCTTCTCTGGGGCTTGTTGTCGCCATTATAGAACACATGATGACTCTTCAACTTTTAAGTGAGAAGTATTACATGCCTATCCTATTCACATTCCACGAGCAAAACGAGACACACAGAGAAGCCTGGATAGGCTCCCAAGTTTGGAAAAGAAATATCTTCAATAAAACAACCATTCCCTTTGTAGCCCTTACACTCTGACCCCATTTATCTTCACTTCCAGGAAACATACTGCATAGACGCCAACTCTTGAGTGAATTAGCCGCACACTGTCCTGCCATGGTTCCAGTATGACAACCTTTCAGTACATTGACTTACACCCTGATATCTGTTCACATCTACTTGGCCCCTGGAATCTGTTCACACCATCTACTTGGCTCTGGAGTCATACATTATTTCCATGCCAAGTAACAGGAACACATACTGGTTTTTCTGATGCCATCTCTTCTCCTTATATTAGGAGCTGCTTTATCCTGCTTCACAGAGTTAAAATTACCCAGGAATAAACAGGAAGCAGGATATGTGTTCCTTCTGCCCTTGAACTCAAGTATTAATTTCTCCAAAGTGCTTTCTGATGTGATCTATTCTGGTATACCAGAAGGTAGGCCCAAAAGTTTCTGCTGCTCAGCAAACATCCAACTAAGGAATAAGATGTCAGTGTTTCCTTGCTGAGGAAACCCTCAGTTTACTATTAGGGATTCTCTTGAATCCTTTCCTATGTAAGGGAGTAGCCACCATCTTTTCTTTTAAAAAGAGAAAAGGTAGGATATTACCACATTCCCCACTAAGCTAAACACTCATGAAATACATAAATTCATTCTTCATTAAGCTCCAGCCTGAGAGTCATCTTGAGTATGAGAGTGGAAAGATGCCACTGGCCATCTCTTATTTAGTCCTAGAAGTAGTGTCTGGAATCCCCTCAAAACTCCTTAGGATATGGAGATTTCTAATGCCTAGTATCTATAACTTTAGGAATTAAGCTGAAATCTAGAGACAAACACACATACCCTTTAATATCCTTTTTACATCACCACAGACAAGTAAATTAACACATATAGGACGTAATTTTCTCATGTGGGAAGGAGCACTGTTAACTGTAGAACACTCTAAGTAGTATCAAAAGCAAAAGGAAAAGTGGGGAGGCACTTTGAACAAAAGGTGGGATACTTTGATCCTACTAACTAACCAAGGATGGAACTTTCTGTAAAGCAGAAAACGCTGAAACATTTTTTTGCCTTCGTTCTAGAATGGCATTTCTGACAAAATGAAACTTGCCTCCAACTATACCAATCTGACGTGTGAATCCCTGTTAGGTCAATTTTAAAGCACTTCCAATTGTGTGAAAACCATAATGCTTATACTTTAGAATTTTCCAGCCTCAACTACTCCTTTCACGTCATAAGAAGTCTATCCCATTTAAAATAAAGAAAAGGTCTTAAATTAAGTCACAAAAGATTCAGAGAACTCTAAATTCAGTCCAGTTCTTTGAAACCACAAATGATGAAGAAAAAAAGTTCTTTTGCCAACTTCAGTCAGTGTTACATTCTTAATTTCATTTAAATGTAGGTATTTTGTAATTTCCATTTCCTTTCATTAAAAAAAAAACTGTCTGAGGGAGATTATGGACACAAAGATTCATAAATTAAATGTATCCTGTTGAAGTTAGTTTGGGCATCAAGGTTACCCTTTAGGAATAGCACAGGTACATCTGAGCTCATGGGGCTATCAACAAACATCAGGTTGTGTGCATAGCACATAACTTTAAAAAGTTGAAAGCTTCCACATTATGAAGGCAATATGAAAGAAAAGAATCACCTTGCACCAGAAATGCATATAAAAATGTTTAGCTTATTTAACACATTGGTAATCTTATTTCAGTTTTTTAGGGGATTATTTTCCTCTTTTGAAACAAAATATTATAGTAAACTCACCTTTCAGTAATTAAACCTTTGTTGATTTTTAACATGCTCCTATGGCTCTTTCCATACCATGTGAAATTCTCTTTAAACTATCGGTCAATATTCTAACTCATCCTGATGGTCTCTGAGATTACAAACTATTCTATAAGACTCAGTAGTCACTCTTAAGGAATTTTTAGGTAGAATCAGTGCCTGTTAGGAACAGACTCTTGGTATCACTTGTTATCTTGAATGCTCTTAATTTTTTGAAAACTTGTTGCTGTTTCAACCAAAAAATTGGCAAGACTATTAAAAAACAAGTCTACGGGAGCTATTGAAGAAATTGAAAAGTAACTGCAAAAGACAGTGAGTAATTGTGACTTTCCAGTTGTTCTGTATCTGTTAATTTTTTGTGCTCTTCTCCCTGAGTACATGGTGGCTCTATTTTTCTCCAATAAAACTTTTATTTTTAAAAAAACTAAGTATCAGTCCTCACTAAGTAATAATTAAGTATCAGAGAATAGGTCAGTGGTTCACAAACACGTATGATACACTAGAAAGCCACACTGAAGCACTGGAAGGAATTTTAGGAGTCAACTAGGAGCTCTTGCAAAGGACCAGCAAAGTAGGAAGAACAAAGTAAGAGGGAAGAATACATATATTTTTTTAATTATCTGCCTCTATTTACTGGCTGCATTTAATATTTGACAGTTTAAAGTCATAATACTAGGAATAAGAACTAGTCAAATTCATACAGGAAGTTCAGAAAGTGAGAAGGTACTAAGACCACCTAAAAGGGTCCTACATCTGCTCATAGAGTTTCCCTAGGGATGAGGGAGGCGGTAATTGATAAAAAAAAAAGACTCTGCTATCCCTCTTTTCAAAAGTAATAAAAAAATTATGTTGGTAGCTGCAATGTGATAAAATTAAAATTAAATTCATAAAGTTAAAACACAAAAATTAATGGGTTTTTATCTTCTGCTATATTGAAAGAGAAAACTATTTCCTGGGTAACATAAAGAAGCAGCTGAAGCAAGAAATGGAAAGGGAAGAGGTTTTGAGAGGGCAAAGATGGATTAAAACAGGTCAAGTACAATGGAAGACTATTACACAAAGGAAGAAGGGAAGGAGCAGGAAATTTGATCCACTGGAGAAATCCTCTGGGAAGAGATGTATAATTTCTGGAAAGAAAGCAGTATTCTCCCTTTCTATGAAAAGACAGAGGGCTTCTAGAATTAGGAAACATGAAGAGCTTAGTTACCAGACAAAGAAGAAATATAAGAATGGAGATAGCCCTTTGTACAAATACATGGACAATCATAGTTGTTTCCTCTTCTTGAAATGAAATCCATCATCTCCATTTAGAGTCCACTGGCGCTTACCAATTTACTGGCCCAGCACCATACCTGGAACAAAGATCCACCAATAAAAGTAGTTTGAAGATGGATAAATAAATGAATGCATCCTCTGCCTTACCACCACTTACTTATAATATTGAATATGGATAAATGACATAAACAGAAGAAATTTGGGAAACATCTCCAGGAATCAGAGCTCTAAGCCAAAAAGGAAAGTGTTTGTTGAAAGCATAGTCTTACCAACACTTCCATTTTAGAAGAGTTGGGGATTTTGTAGACAGAAAAAAAGACTGGAAAAATAATGATTAGCTAAATAAATAGAGATACAAAACTGTATCTGGTCCTGCATCAGGGATTATTCTGCCAGATTGATGAACACCTGACTATAGACTACATTGTACAGAATCATCTGGAAGTCTGCCAGGTTTATGTTAACTTTAAAGTCAAAGTCTAGAGGGAAGGAAAACATTGTCAGATAAAACTATAAAACTGGATATAATGAAGGACATTGGCCATTACAATAAAAAGTTATGCAATTTATATAGACAAAGGAGTCCATAGTTAAAAATGACTAAAATGAGGGTCAAGAATTCTACTGTATTTTCAAAGCCCAGAGCATTAACAAAATTTAAAGTAAAATTCAAGATAAAAAGTCAGTAAGATTTATCATTTGATCATAACAATGATACTTTGTTTTAGTAAAGCCTTAGAAGAAGATGATGAAGATGAACTTAACATGTCATGAAGATAAAAGCTTGTGTGGAACTCAAGTCTGCTTTTGACAGCATGAAAGGAAACATTTCAGTGAAGGACAAGGAGAGAGAGAACAAGGTAAAGTGTTAGAAAGAATGTTCTACAGCCTAATTACTGAAAGAAAGTCATGTTCTTTCTCTTAGAACAAGAGTAAGCTTAGATTCTGGAACTGTGCCTAGAGATGACCCGAAGGTAGGAGTCCAGGTCTAGTCACATCAGGAACAGTGTTTACCTAAGGAGTTAAAGGTCTTATAATTGGAAGGAAAAACCTAGATCTTAGTTGAAAGGATAACAGTATTGAATAGCAGATTTAAAGATCAAGACAAGGCAGAAAATAGGAGTGATTAGAAACCGGAAGGATTAAGGGTGAGCTGGTATGTTATGGAAAAGTTTGTGACAAACAATTCACAATTAAAGCAACGGACAGAGAGCAAGAGAGTGTTTGGATTACCCTCACAGGGGATGTTTAGTATATGAGACATGGGTGTGGACAGGAATATTAACAGGTGGTAGAGGCAGCAGCTTAAAACAGTCAGGGAATACGGACCGGGAAAAGAGGACAAATACAATGGAGCAGGAAATTTTCAGCTTCCCTGTAATCTGTTAAAAATTTCATCCTGTCATGAGTAACAGTGCTTTGACATTATTTAAAACATAGATTTTAGAATCAAATAGGTTTAATTTGAAACCTGGCTCTTCAGGGCTCTGTGATATTGGGTAAGAACTGAATCTCTACATTGGCTTCAAATTCCTCACCTGTAAAATGGGAATTGTAATGCTAACTGCATCTCTGTGCTATTACAAAGATTAAATCAGAGGATAAATTTGAAAAGTTGTACTGAGTACATAGTAATCCCTCTGTGAATGCTAGCTTACTTTTATTATTAAAATTCAGCTAAAAGTAAGGTAGCTGACAAATTTTTTATTTGCCTGGAAATACTGTATTTTTCTACCAAAGGTCCATCAACCTGATTCTTAAAAAAGACTTGGTTAGACAGGTGGAAATGAGAAGACCTTTGGAGAAAGTTATTTTGCCCTGTCATCTCAAAGCAGTGCTTCCCTGATTCAGTGTACTTATAAGGCACCTGAATGAGTTTTTAATAAGCCCATCTGATTTAGTTGGCCTAGAATGGGGACCTGAGATTCTTCATTTCTAACAAACTCCCAGTGATGCTAACACTGCTGGTCCATATACCACACTGAGTAAAAAGGCCGTAGAATGCCTGAAAACAAGTAAAGGAAATATGGCAAAAAGTCAGACATGTAACATGGATTTCAGGAAGGCAAATTTCAGAGGCAGCAGAAGTCTTTCCTAGATCAAGGCCTAAGAAAAGATGGTTCAAATCCAAAACCAATGATATGAGATGTTGTTTTCAAAAAAGAAATTCCGGCTCTATAATTTCATATAATTCTGAAGGGGATTTCTATATAACCACAAGCAACAACTTAAAAAACAATTCCATATACAGAAAAGGAAAGAAAGAACAGACATAAGAGTGGAGAGGTCTAGACCTCTAAAAAATCATATAAGTGAATAATGAATCCTAGAATTTATTGAGGTTTCAAAAGCCACCTAAAATTAATATTAAAGGTATTTTTATAGTGGGAAGAACACAATGAAATAGGCCATCTATAAAAAATATTAACTTGTCAACAGATTATAAAAAGAACACCAAACTCCTCACTTTTTAGCTTGCTTCTAACCATGATCTATGATTCAGAAGTAAAAAATTAAAATAGGTACAAAGGACAAGAAGCTAGTTAGTGGTGGGACTGTTGTATTACAGCACATAATTTCACTAAGTGAGTTCAAATGTTTCTGTTTGAGTCGATTACATTTCATACTAATTAAAGATTGCTGAATAGAATTTGCGAAACCATGATGAACATAAAAGTTCTAGAAGATCCTAAGTGACCAAACATTGTCCTATTTGTTTTAATAGTTGTTTCCGTGAAGCATTGTCTAATAAACATGATGCTAATTCTTGGCTGATTTTGAGACATATTTTTTACAAAGATAATTAATAAAGACAAAGTATTTTTTCCAATATTTTTCTTCTTTGTCCAGTGGACTCCTATTCATCCTTAAAGAACCTATCCACATCTCACTTCCTTGGAGTAATCTCTCTTGCTTTTAGATAGAATTAGTTACATTCTCCGTGTTCTCATTAATCTTAATAAAGTTCTTACTTTACTTCAAACTTAACTATACTTAACATTACATTTGGGTTACTTATTTGCATGTCTATTTTCCAACTAGACAGAGGAGGGCTTATTTTTATCCCGAAAATCCTTATGTTCTGCACAGTACATGATACAGAGCAGATGTTTCCTACAGGCTTCAAAACTGAAGTCCTCACACATAAAACATATACATTGAATTTTAGGCTGTGCATGTAGAAATTTCACATCTAGAGTAAGGAAGATGTAAGTCCTGGTCAACCGAGTGGTGCACAAATTGGGTTTCAAATACCAATTTCAGAAAATGCTGTTTATCCAAATTATTAAGAGCATGGGCTCTATATCCCAGAAAAGCCTGAATTCCTGGCATTACCAGGTCTATCTGTACTTGGGCAATCCATTTTATCTCTCTGGCTCCCAGTTTTCATGTGGATTATAATAGTGCTACTGGGGCGCCTGGGTGGCTCAGTGGATTAAGCCGCTGCCTTCGGCTTGGGTCGTGATCTCAGGGTCCTGGGATCGAGACCCGCATCGGGCTCTCTGCTCAGCGGGGGGCCTGCTTCCCTTCCCCTCTCTCTGCCTGCCTCTCTGCCTATTTGTGATCTCTCTCTGTCAAATAAATAAAATCTTTAAAAAAAAATAGTGCTACTGAATAACGCTGCTATAAGGATTAAATGAAACAACATGTATTAAACACATAAAACAATAGCTAGCACAGGACAAGCACTAGACATTAGTTATTATTCTCATTGTTATTTGTTCTGGGTCCTGCATTTTCAGAACACCATCAGTAAGGAACCCAGTCCAGAGACAGGTGACCAAGGAAACAAGATTGAAAACCATTTCATATGGAAGGTTAAAATATCTACAATTGTTAGCTGGAACTGAGATTTGAGAAGGGTGAGAGGGACAAGAGAGGGGATAGCTGCCTTCAAAAATGAAAGAATGAGCACCCTTGATCTAGGACACTCAAGAGAACAAAAATGAAACTAAAATTGGAAACTACATAGGAGAAGAATTAGGTTCAAAAGAAAACTTTTCTCAGAGTACGTAGAATGGAATGCCCAGAAGTATTTAAGCAGGATTTAGAGAAAATGCTAGGAGTGATGAAAAGTATGAGACTGAAGCACTGAAGAGTGGGGAGGGCTAGGCTAGCGGGTTCCCACAGCACCTGAGCTCTATCCCTTTTATGAAGAACCTAGGCACAGAAAAATGACAAAAATTTGACTTTAGACACAGAACTTATTAGTGGCAGATCTGGGCTAGAACTGAGTTTGCCAAATTCCCACTCTAGGCTTTTCTTTGGAAGTCCTCTACAAAAAGAACTTCCCAGAACAGGTAGGGATGTGCTCCCAAGTACGAGTAAGAGGCTAGAGTGCAGGTAAGGCAAGTACTTGAGAAAGAGCAAGGAGAGCAAACCACGTGGAATAAAGTCACTGAGGCTTACACAGTGTCTGGGGCTTCTCTTATCACGTTTTGTAAGTTATTCCTGATAGGAGTTTATTTGTATGTATTACCTGTGTATGATCATAGAGGACTATAAAATATAAAGTTTAATGAGTATGACTCCAAACTTGAGAATGCCTTTGCCAGTTGTTCTCCATAAGTCCCAAATTTCGTCTCACATACATGTATGCCAGGGTTCAACTCAGTGGTCAGATAATCTATTAATTACTCTATATATTTATCTATCTAAGTGTGATATTTAGGCTTTTCAGATAAAACATTTTGAAAAATGCAAGCTTTTAGAAGATTCACTGGAGGAGATGATAGGTCCTGGGAATTGAGAGAACCCAAATGTGGGCTCAGAATGCTTCCAGATTCAGTTCCTGAATTTAGGAAAACTGCTTAACTTCTCAAATCTCAGCTTCTACCTCTGAAAAATGGAGATAACAATAGCACCTATGTCACAAAACTCTGAGATTAAAATGATTCATGCTGAAATATTATTTAGTTTTCAGGGCTTTTTTCCCTTTTTTTTCAATTTTTTAATGTTGAAAGATGTGAGAAATGATTGAAAGATCTGAACAAGCAACTAGAAAATGCTGACTTAAGCTAGAAAGGAACGAATAGTTAATTTAAAACTATCCAGATGAAGTTTGCTGGTGTTGGGTCCAGGGAATACCATGGACAGATGTTTTTCTGCAGAGGAGTTTCTCTATAGCATTACAAAAACTCAAGATTGAAAGGAAGCTCATAGGCCACCTGCCCATCTAATGCTCAAATAGCCTCCTTCCACAGGGGTCAACAACCCTCTGCTTAGATATCTCAAGAGATATCATCCCATTTTACACAGCCATAACAAAACTAAGTGAGAAAGACAAATTTCCTTCACATAAAAGCCAATTGGCTTATACCGTAATTTATTCTACTTTTTCAGGCATTGACTGAATGAAAAATAAAAGATCAATGGGTTGATTGATTAAATATAACATTAGCTATTTCAAGTCTATTAGGGATGAAATAATTTTAAAAACCTTAACTGGGCAATAAACTATATATTCTAAGTAGGTTTTTAATCAGCAGGTATTTTGTTCACCATGGGAAAGATAATGTTTTAGAAATTATTTTTATCTCCTAACTTCTCACAATGTTCAGTATTATGAAGCTTCTTTGTTTTTCCTGTCATAAGAATATATGCTTTATGAGAGCAAAGCCTGTGTGTTCAAGGAGATACTTCCCTGTACCTAGAATAATACTAACATACAATTAGTTCTCAAATATTTGAAAATATGAATAAAAGTGAATAAATTGATAAGGATGGTAGAAGGATAGCTCATGAAAACCACTTTAAACTTACCATATTTAAAAAATAAAAAAAGAACTTTTTAGAATAATTAAATAAATACTTGTTCTTGTTCATCTGAATTTCAACTTTATCTGGCAACTCTATATTTAGAAAAGAGAAAACCTAATGGCAAAAGTATGTGAAATCATCCATATTTACCTAGAAAATGGAAGAAATATTTTTTTCCAAGACTATATTGATAGATTTAAGGAAATCACAATATACATGTTTAAAAAATAAAACACAACTTAAAAAGAATCAAAAAATATAAAGGCAAAGCTTCTTTAGAAATACAGTTTGGTTTTTAAAAATATTGTTAGACTCCAAGAGATGTTGTGACCTATCCTATTCTGTGTGTGTGTGGGTGTGTTTTGGGATAAACCCTAAAACAGCTTTTAAGAGTTTCCTGCACTTTGTCCTTCCCTACCTGAAGGTCATTATGAGAGAGTTGTTGCTAGGTTACAAGATGGCCTTACTCTTTGGGTTTCAAAGTGGTCTTGAAGAATTATTACATTTAAGGAAAATAAATATCAATTTACAATGTCAAAACATCAAACAGGGTTCTTTTACTCACTGACACTGAGGTAACGGACAATTTCCTAAATATTATGCCAATCCCTCAGCTCTTAGGTTGATGACTCTTACTGAATCCTCCAGGCTCAATTTAGTAATTAAGAAAGTGAGAAAATATTTCTTGTTTAATTACAAGTCTCCCTAATAATACCATAAATTCCAAGAATATCAGAACACATATCTGAATTGTCTACCTTTTGCATACCCAGAGATTAGCACGGATCGTGGTATAAACAGCTGTTCGATTGTTTATTGAATGAATCAAATTTTAGGACAAAATAAAACACAAACTGGAGTGTCACCATCTTTTCTATCTTTATTAGTTGAATTCTGGTATGTTTTTCTGTTCCCTCATACCTTAACATTGATAATGGTAAAATGACAACTCTGATGCCTTCATTTCTTTATCTGTGAAATGAAAATAAAAATGTGCCTATCCCATGGTGTTATTATAAAGATTAAATGTGCTACTATATGAAAAGTATTTGGGGGGCACCTGGGTGGCTCAGTGGGTTAAAACCTCTGCCTTCAGCTCAGGTCATGATCCCAGGGTCCTGGGATTGAGCCCCGCGTCGGGCTCTCTGCTCGGTGGGGAGCCTGCTTCCTCCTCTCTCTCTGCCTGCCTCTCTGCCAACTTGTGATCTCCGTCTGTCAAATAAATAAATAAAACCTTAAAAAAAAAAAGTATTTGGGACCGTGGTTAGCCATAATAAATGTCATCTATCATCATCACCATCATCATTATCACTAGCTGCAGCAGCCTTATTTAAAGCTAGGCCTTTTTCTAATGAGAATTTCATTAGAAAGTTTATTGTCCCTATGGTTACTCCTCTGGTTAGAAGTCTGGTCTCTGGCTGGATGGACTCCTCTATGGCATTATAGAAGGAACATCACCCCTTCTGGAAGAACCTGGCCCAAAATGTTTCCTTGAAAAGCAATGTCTCCCTTCTATGTTTGTTCATCCTTCCTTACCAACTCTGCTTAACAATCAGTCTTCTCCTGATTGTTGATTACCATAGTGACTGTATTGCCTGGCCCCTCCATTTTTCCTTTCATCCTAAAAGCCTATTGGAAAGGTCATTGTCTTAGCTGCTTTTAATCAGACTACATCAACTGAAAATAGAGAATGATTGTACAAACTGTCTTTTACAGTCCAGATCTGTTTGACACAGAATAGAATATTTTACACTATGTTCATTATTTAACAGTTATATTAGAACTCCCTATTGTCTATTGCTTGAATAGACCCAAATTAATAGACCTAGATTAAATGTTTACTATATGTTATGGCTTAAAATATCTAGTATATCAAACTAGGTAATGTTCTTTCTGTACACACAATATCTCTCAAGTTCTCTTGTGCCAGTGTTGTATTGATAAGCATAATTAACATAAAACTCTTCTTAGCAACATTAATCTGTGGTTGTTTTATGAAGTTGCTAAAATCACCCTCCCCCACATTGTCAAAATTGCCCTCCTAAGTCACCTTGCATAATGGTTAAATATGTAAGACTTTTCTTTTGGGCTTTCTTGATGAGATCATGTTCCAAATGTGCCAGAAACTGATGTTTGATTCTCTCCTTGCTAGCTTCTGGAATCCAGGGATAGTGACACACCCTCAACTGGCCAACTACACTTAAAATTTACTTACCCTTTAATTTGTTTCACATAAAATTGTTTTTGCAATGAATATTCAAATATATGTAAATAAATATTTTTTAATAGACTTTTTAAAAAAGATTTTAGAGAGAGACACAATGAGACAGGAACAGAAGCAGGGGGAGTTGGAGGGGGGGAAGCAGGTGCCCCACTGAGCAGGGAGCCTGATGTGGGGCTCGAGTCCAGGACCCTGGGATCATGACCTGAGCAGAGGGCAGAAGCGTAATGATGGAGCCACCCAAGCTCCCCATAAATAAATACTTTAATAAATTATATTTCAATGCTAATAAATTTATTTTAATAAAAATATGTAACTGCATCTCTTACCTCAGTGGCTCTCATCTGTGACTGGGCAGCTTTTGCTGAATCCTTCCTAGGAAGTGAATGGAAATTTTTGTGGGTGGAAATATATTTTTTATATAAGCTTTATAAAACATGCTGATGTTTAGCCATGAGATTCTTCCCATTTCATACTAATTAAAAAATAATTCAACAAACTAGTAATATTATTGTCTTATTACACATTGAAAATAATAATCAAGATAATAAAAGTAAATAATAAAACCAAAATCTAAATGATAAAAAGGCATATACCAGTTATATGATATCCTAGCATATCATCTTATAATTGGGAACACCTTGTTCTTGGAAAATCTTGGTTTTTGGTGAGAAATGGTGGAATGGTAATGGGAAACTGCCTGTGGTACTCTTCAAAATACCCTCTACATGAACAACATTAGCGTTCTTTCCTCTTCAAATGCTACTTTCTTTCTTTACTTTCTTTCTTTCTTTCTTTCTTTCTTTCTTTTTGTTGGTGTAAGTATCCTACTTGATGTTGATGAAAGGGCCAACCAATGTACAGTCACATTATGTAAATGAGATTCTCTGAGTTAATTATTAGTAATAATTTGTAATGTGATGAAAGGATGTATAAATTTGAATTTTAATACATTTTTATTTATATACTTTCAAAATAATTTGCAGCCTAAAGGAAAATAGAATATATAACTGCATTTTAGGATCTTTTTCTTAATCCCAAACATATTGCATACATTTTAAATAATGCTAGACAGAACATATCATATCATGATGCTTCAATTATCCATTTTAATCTTAATAAAAATTCAGAGAATTTGCAAATCAATATTCAACATGATTAAACAGATATATTCCCAAGTTGTTTTAGAGCCAAACTTTCAGAAATATCTTGGTAGGAGAAAATATCCTTTCTTGGAAAGGTTGTACTCCCAGTTTAAATAACTATGACTTTGAGTCCCATAATGTACATTAATATCTATGTACCATAATAAAGAACTTAAAGTGGAATGTGTTCTGCTGATTCCTAATATCTATTCAAATATAAGTTATTAACTCAATTATTCAGGGGCCTATTTCCAGTTTATGAATTATTTATTTTCTTTGTTTTGAAAAGGCTATTATAGCTGTTAGGGCCAAGACAATATTAGAGCTCCAGAAATTGATGATAATGCTCATGAGATATTTAAGCATGCAAGGGAGGCACTGATTACAAAGGCAAATAACCTATAATTGAATGAAGAGCCTAAACAAAATGCTTCAGAATTTCAAAGACTCATTCTATATGGATTATTGAACAATAGCATAAAATGAACTCTTTAAGAATATCCATGTGGTTTTAGTTTGAAGTGAAATATAACATATAATTTTTATAAACATTAGATCTAGAAGGGTTTGATATCAAGAACTCTGATGCCATGTAAACCAAACCAAAGTACTGGCCATTGCATGGACTTGGCTGTCCTGCACCCATTAAATTCTAGGATGATTTAAGTTTCTCCAAAGAATATTGTTTGCCCCTTCCCGTGGATTAAAATATGGCATAAGTAATGAATATAATAGGATTTAACCCACTATACAATAGACAATTTTGAACTTGATGCCAAAATATAAAAATTGAGAAATTCAGGAGAGTCTAAAATGGCAGAGGAATAGGAGACTTTAGTTTCATATGGTCCCAGGAAGTCAGCTAGAGAGCTATCAAATCATTCTGAACACCTATGAACTCAAGCAGAGACCTAAGAAAAGAATTGCTGCAACTCTACCAATAGAAAAGTGATCATTTTCTGAGCAGTAGGAGATGTGCAGAAGTGAATCTGAAGACAAACTGCGGGGGGAGGGAGTCTCCAAAAACCGGATACCAGCAAGTGATACAGCAGTGGAATACAAAATCTTAACTTTTAAAATCATGTTCTGGTGAGGGACATTCCTGCTCAGGGGCAGAATCCCAAGTGAGACAGTGTGGTCTCTAGATCCTCAGGGTCACAGAAACACTGGGGTGCCTGAGTGTGGCAGAGTTCCTAGGCATCAGAGTAGGGAAGCCAGCTGCAATCACCTAGCCCAGGAATGGTCTCTCGGCTCAGGGTTGCCATATACCATGAACGCTGGCATGGTTGGGCAATGGCTATCTGAGCAGCGGCCCAATAAGTGGAAGAACCAGGGCAAAAACCTCCCTTCCTCCCCTGGTAGGAGTGGCTCAGGTATGCACTACAGGAATCTGCAGGGTCTGGAGACTCCAAATGGGATTGCATGCCTGAGACAGAAATGTACCATCACAGGCTGGGTGAGCTCAGTGTATGGCTGGGCTGGAGATGAGAGAGACAGGAGTAACTTACTGCTTTACCCTGAGGGTGCACTGAGGAGTGGGGCCCTGAGCTTTTGGCTCTTGGGCTGGAGAGTGGAGGCCACTATTTTCATTCCTGTCCTCTAAAGTGGCAAGGAAAGCCTTCAGGGAATAAAAACCACATAGAGCAATCCAGAGCAGATTACTTAGCCTGGTCCCCTGGCAACAGTGGTACAATTCTGCCCGGGCAAACACAACTGAGAATCAGCATAACAGGCTCCTCCTAGAGAAGATCAGCAAGATCCCTGCATCTGGCCAAGACCATGTTTACTGATCACACAGAACTGCAAAACTCCAGAGCTAGGGGAAAATAGTATATAGAATCTATGGGTTTTTTTTCCCCCCCCACAACTCTTTAGTCTTTCAAATTTTAATTTTTTTCTCTTTATTTTCAACCAATTTCTTATTTTATTACCTCTTTTTTAAAGTCTTTTTCAATTTTCATCTTTACAGTTACATTCTATCCTTTCAATGCATTTAATTTTATTTTTGCACATATATAAGGTTTTTTTCCTTACAATTTTAGGATATAGTTTTCTAACAAAGGGATCAAAATACATACAGAATTCAGTGTATTGCTTTGTTCTGTTCACCTGTCTGATTATATTCTTTTCCTCTCTTCCTCTCTCTCTCTCTCCCCTCTTTTTTTCTTTTCTTCTTCTTCTTTTTTTTTTTTTTTTTTTTTTTTTGGTTCTGGATCTCTTCTGAATTGCTTAGTGTATTTCTCTTGGGTGGTTGTTGTCATTTCAGTATTTTGCTCTCTTGTTCATTTCTTCTTAGGGCAGAATGACAAGATGGAAAAAGTCACCTCAAAAAAGAAAACAAGAAGCAGTACTGACTGCCAGGGACCTCATCAGTATGGATCTAAGTAAGATGTTAGAACTAGAGTTCAGAATAATGATTATAGAGATACTATCCGGGCTTTAGGGGAAAAAAAAGTATAAAAGAGAATCCCTTTCTAGAGAAATTAAAGAACTTAAATCTAATCAAGTTAAAATAAAAAAGACTATTAATGAGAAGCAATCAAGAATGGAGGCTCTAGCTGCTAGGATAAATGAGGCAGAAGAGAGAATTAGTGATATAGAAGATAAAATGATGGAGAATAAAGAAGCTGAGAAAGAGATAAACAAGTACTGGATCACAAGGGGAGAATTTGAGAGATAAGGGATACCATAAAGTGAAACAATTTTAGAATAATTAGGATCACAGAAGAAGGGGGGGCAGAAGGCATATTGGAGAAAATTAGAATGGAGAATTTCTCTAATCTGGGGAAGGAAACAGGCATTCAAGTCCAGGAATTCAAGTCCAGAGAAGGACTTGAATGGAAAAGAGAAGGAAACAGGAATTCAAGTCCACAGAACTCCCTCAATTCAATAAAAATAGTTCAACACGTCGACAGGCAACAGTGAAACTTGCAGATCTCAGAGATAAAGAGAAAATCCTGAAAGCAGCTAGGGAGAAGAGGTCTGTAACCTACAAGGGTAGAAACATTAGACTGGCAACAGACCTAAACACAGAAACCTGGCAGGCCAGAAGGATTGGCATGATATATTCAGGTTGCTAAAGGAGAGAAATACGTAGCTAAGAGTATTTGTCCAGCAAGGATGTCATTCAAAATAGGAGAGAAAGAAAGCTTCCAAATAGAAACTAAAAGAATTTTTGATCCTAAACCAGCCCAGTAAGAAATATTACAGGGGATCCTTTAAGTGAAGAGACAGCCCAAAAGTAACATAGATCAGAAAAAAACAGAGACAATATACAAAAACAGTGACTTTACAGGTAATATAATGGCACTAGATTCATATCTTTCAATAGTTTCTCTGAATGTAAATGAGCTAAATGCCTAAATCCAAAGTCATAAGGTATCTGATTGGATTAAAAAAAAAAAAGCAAGATCTACCAATTTGCTGTCTGCCAGAGACTCATTTTAGACCCAAAGACTTAGACTTTAGACGCCAGATTAAAAGTGAGGAAGAGGAGAACCTTTACTATGCTAATGGACATCAAAAGAAAGGTGGCATCCTTATATCAGACAAATTAGATTTAAAACCAAAGACTGAAATAAGAGATGAGGAATAATACTATATCATAATTAAAGGATCTATCCAAAAGAAGATCTAACAATTATAAATATACCCCTATTGGGAGTCGCCAATTATATAAACCAATTAATGACAAAATTAAAGAAACACATTGATTGTAATACAATAATAGTAGGGGATTTTAACACCCCACTCACTGCAATGGACAGATCATCTATGCAGAAGATCAACAAAGAAATAAGGGCTTTGAATGACACACTCGATCAGATGAACTTCACAGATATAATCAGAGCATAACATCCTAAAACAATAGAATACACATTCTTCTTGAGTGCACATGAAACATTCTCTAGAATAGATCATATACTGGGTCACAAATCATGTCTCAACCAGTACCAAAAGATTGAGATCATTCCATGCATATTTTCAGAACATAATGCTTTGAAACTTGAACTCAATCACAAGAGAAAATTTGGAAAGAACTCAAATACATGGAGGCTAAAGAGCACCCTACTAAAGAATGAATGGGTCAACCAGGAAATTGAAGAAGAGTTAAAAAATTCATGGAAACAAATGAAAATGAAAACAAAATTGTTCAAAACCTTTGGGATGCAGCAAAGGCAGTGTTAAAAGGGAGGTACATAGTAATACAAGCCTTTCTCAAGAAACAAGAAAGGTCTCAAATACACAGCCTAACCTTACACCTAAAAGAGCTGGAGAAAGAACAGCAAAAAAAGCCTAAACCCAGTGGGAGAAGAGAAAGAATAAAGATCAGAGAAGAAGTCAATGAAATAGAAACGAAAAGAACAGTAGAACAGATCAATGAAAGCTGGTTCTTTGAAAGAATCAGTAAGATTGATAAATCCCTGGCCAGACTCATAGAAAAAAAAATGAGAAAGAGAGAGAGAGAAATTAATAAAATCATGAATGGAAGAGGAGAGATCACAACTGACACCAAAGAAATACAATTATAAGAACATATTATGAGCAACTGTATGTCAGCAAATTTGACAATCTGGAAGATAGGGATGTATTCCTAGAGATGTATAAACTACCAAAACTGAATCAGGAAGAAATAGAAAACTTGAACAGACCCATAACCAGTAAGGAGACTGAAGCGGTAATCAAAATTCTCCCTAGGCCAGACAGCTTCCCAGGGGAATTCTACCAAACATTTAAAGAAGAATTAATACCTATTCTCCTGAAACTGTTCCAAAAAACAAAAATGGAAGGAAAACTTCCAAATTCATTTTATGAAGCCAGCATCACCTTGATCCCTAAATCAGACAAAGACCCCATCAAAAAGGAAGATTACACATCAATATCCCTGATGAACATGGATGCAAAAATTCTCACCAAAATACTAGTCAATAGGATCCAACAGTACATTAAAAGGATTTTCATCATGACCAAGTGAAATTTATTCTTGGGCTGCAAGGTTGGTTCAACATCTGCAAATCAATCAATGTGATACAATACATTAATACAAGAAAGAACAAGAACCGTATGATACTCTCAATAGATGCTGAAAAAGCATTTGACAAAGTACAGCATCCTTTCTTGTTCAAAACTCTTCACAGTGTAGGGATAGAGGGTACATACCTCCATATCATCAAAGCCATCTATGAAAAACCCACAGCGAATATCATTCTCAATTGGGAAAAACTGAGAACTTTTCCCCTTAGGTCAGGAGTATGGCAGGGATGTCCACTATCACCACTGCTATTCAACATAGTACTAGAAGTCCTAGCCTTAGCAATCAGACAACAAAAAGAAATAAAAGGTATCCAAATCGGCAAAGAAGAAGTCAAACTCTCACTCTTTGCAGAGGACATGATACTCTATGTGGATATTAGAATCACTGCATGAGGGAAAACAAAACAAAACTATACATGTCCAGGTTCCTATTCCAGAATTTGGGTCAGTTGGTCTGGGGTGGGGCTCAGAATACAGTATCTTTTAATAAGTTCCCTAGGTGATACTAATGTCAACCAGAGTTGAGAACCTCAGATATAAATAACAGATTTTAGATATAATGTATTTTATTGTATTACATGAAAAAATTTGTTTTTGCTGAGATGTTAATTTCTATAGGTCAGGAAGAGGCTGGTAGACACATTTACAATAAAGTCAATTCACTGTTTCTCAAGCGGTAGTGAAAGGATCCCCTACACCATCTTCTTTCATGTATTAATTGGTTAGACAGCAGTCCCAGAACATAACTTTTGTAAGCTCTCTGTATTAGTCAAGGTTCTTCGGGGAAATAGAAATAAGATATATATGTGTATAAATTTGTATTTGTAAAATATATATATTCTACTTAACATTTTTATATATTTTGGGGCTTTTTAAATTACTAACTACAGATTTAAAGCTATGAAATGTGCATTTCTTGGCAAGTTACACAAGTGATTTTCTACTGATTCACATTTCCAATAAAAGCTTAAGGAGATAGACACAAATACAAAGGGCAAGAAAAATATGGCAACAGCCTCAAAAAATATGGCAACAGCCTCAAAACAAAAAGATTTAGTAACAGGAAAAAGTCTTCACAGTCAGGGTCCATCAACATTTAAAATTATCCAAATAGTACAAATGCTCAGTTCAAACTGATGTCATGCACTAAACTATTAAGGATTATCCCTTGAAGCTGAAAACTAGAAAAGTCACTGACATATGGAGAAGGAAGAGGGAGAAGGAAGAAGAGAGAGAGAGAAGAAAAGGTTTTAAGGAATGGTTGATACGATTATAGAGATTGGCAAGTCTAAAAATCTGCAAGGTAGACCAGCAGGCTGGAGACCCAGGGGAAAGTTGCCCCTCTAGTTTGCAGACAGATTGGAAATAGTTTCCTCTTTATCAGGAACCTCTGCCTCATTTTTTTTTTTTAAGCCTTCAGCTGATTGGATGAAGCCTACCCACATTTTGGAGGGTGATCCGCTTTACTCAAAGTCTACTCATTTAAATGTTAATCTCATCTTTAAAAAAAACCTTCACAGCAACATTTAGAAGAGTAGTTCTCCTGGGTACTATGACTAGGTAGGTTGACATATAAAATTAATTGTTATACTTTACTAACTACAACACAAAAGAAGGATGGAACAACTTGCTTTTTATAAGACAGAATTGCATTCTCCTACAAATTCAGCTTCTTGGTTACCTATGTATTCTAACCAGCCAAAGTAAAGAACTGAAAAAAGAAACCATGCTTTCCTTTATTTCTAGACCTATGCTCCTTTCTTTATATTTTGCTTCCCTTAGGAGATGTCGTATTGAGAGAATCCTCTCAATCCAAGGTCTCTGGCATTAAAGAACTTATTTTTTTCCTTTTCCTCTTCATTTTTCCATTTACTGAATTAACATTCACCTGAAAATAATGGCCTCACTTTTTTAAAGGCACTCAGAAGTTAAAAACAACTTAAAGAACTATGGAACTAGAAGGTGTAAGTCTCGGAAGTTTGTTTATACTAACGTGGCAGTTTTCGAAAATGGTTAGTTTTTTGTTTTTTGGGTTTTTTTGTTTGTTTTTGTTTTTGTTTTGAAATTCCTCCTATCCAAAGGTATGTCCTCTTTCCTTAAATCTGGGAAGCCCTGTGTCTGCTTGAACAAATAGAATGATATTACATAACTTCAGGCAAGGTCATAAAAGGCCTTGCAACTTCTTTCAGGTTTTCTTGGGATGATCACTCTGGGAGAGGCCAGCTTTCATGTAAGAAAGCTATTCTGCTTGTCTGAAATTGTCATGCTGTAGAGGCCACACAAAGGCATTAATGCAGACAGTCCCCACTGAAGCCAGCTGTCCTAGATATCACTGCTGCAGTGTCAAACAAATGAATGAAGGCATCGTAGACTCTACAGACCAGCCTATTGACTGAACATCATTACATTACTTTATTTGATACCGTAAGGAGAAAAAGAACTGAGTTCTGCCTGAATTCCTCACTCACAGAACCCATGTGATATAATAAAACAGTGATTATTTTAAGCTTCTCATTTTTGTGATAGTTGATTACACAGAAATATACTGTTAACAAGTAGTAATCAATATAAAGGACTATAATTAAGAGCTGAGACATTTATCTTTTATCTTGAGTCAAATGTAAGAGCCAACTTACACGGAGCTGTTTAATACAAACATTAGCTTTCCTAAAGCTGTATATTCTTTGGGTAAGCTAGCACAGGTGTGATGATAATATCATTGTGTTCTGTGGTTACTTACATCTGCTTTATTAAAGATACTTCAGAGAATACATGTTAAAGGCCATTTGATTTTCTGTCCTACACTTGACCCATCCCCAATCATTGCATATCCACCCAACTGCACAAGAAATTCAGAGTAACCCTAGACCGCCCCCCCTTCCCTTCTATCAGCATAGTAAAACCTGTTGTGTCCACCTCTAAAATATTCTTCTAACCTATTTTCTTTTCTGCATCTCTGCCATCGCGCCCCCAGGCCACCATCATTTTTTGTTTGGTTTATGGCTGTAGCCCCTTAACTTGTTACATCACTTCCTCTCAGTTCTTTTTCACTACCATACTTAAAATTCTCACTTTATTTTCATTATCTTTAGAATAAAACTCAATATCCTAAACTTACAATAAGTAAATAATCCATAGATACTTAATGTACAGCATAATTAATATAGACAATATTATATTCATATAATCATCAAACTAGCTAAGAGACTAGAACTTAATTATTCCCTAAAACAAAAGGATAATTATGTATCATAGAGGCATTATTACTTCAGTGGCAATCATTTTACAATATACAAATTTATCAATTTAAGATGTTGTATACCTTGAATTTACACAATGCTATATGTCAAATGTATTCAGTAACACACACACAACAAAAACAAAAAACTCAAAATCCTCACCATCACCCACAAGATGTTTGATCTGGCCCCTACCAAAACTGGCAGTCTTATATCAAGCAACACCACTGTTTATACACCATGTTCTATCCACACCAGCTTTTTCTTTTTCTTTTCTTTTTTTTAAAGATTTTATTTATTTATTTGACAGACAGAGATCACAAGTAGGCAGAGAAGCAGGCAGAGAGAGAGAGGAGGAAGCAGGCTCCCTGCTGAGCAGAGACCCCCGATGTGGGGCTCGATCCCAGGACCCTGGGATCATGACCTGAGCCGAGGCAGAGGCTTTAACCCACTGAGCCACCCAGGCACCCCCCAGCTTTTTCTAAGCTCTCTGAACTTCCCAAGCTTTTTCTTGCCACAGTGTTTTTTGTTTTTTTTTTTTTAAAGATTTTATTTATTTATTTGACAGAGAGAGATGACAAGTAGGCAGAGAGGCAGGCAGAGAGAGAGAGGAGGAAGCAGGCTCCCTGCTGAGCAGAGAGCCCGATGCGGGACTCGATCCCAGGACCCTGAGATCATGACCTGAGCCGAAGGCAGCGGCTTAACCCACTGAGCCACCCAGGCGCCCTTGCCACAGTGTTTTTAGGCTTGTTCTTCCCTTTGACTACAATACTCTTCTCATGTTTGACATGCACATCCCCTGATCTTCTCTATTAAAAGGCCCTTTTTATTTTTCTCATAATACTAATTTCAACATTTATGATCTCACTTACTAATTTTTATGCTATTTTCCCTATTGGCAAATAAGCCCCAAGCAGAGCCAGAGGTCTCATTTCTGTTATCATACGTGTTATCACCCATGCCTAGCATTGTCCATAAGCAGAAGAAATGCTCAGTGAATGTTTCTGAATACCTAAGTGATTGAATGAGTACTTCGAGTACTTGACACTTTTACTCCACCTTTAAGTAATACAATTGCCTAGAATCACCTAGAGCATAGATTCTATTGCAGAGTACTGATCTACTTAACTAGAGCATTTTCAATAAACATTTTCAGTTATCAACACAGCTGTCATACATCTATTGAGTCACACATCTGTTGAATGTCTGCTTTGTGCCTGATTACAGGATAGCATAATACAATGCACATATGCCTCACCAACCTATGGAACATCTTAGATCATATTAATATTAGTACTCAAATATTGTTATTTCCAACTTCCCATCTGCTTATTCAGGAACTCAAATGCCTTCACCCTCTCCCCCATTTCAGCAGCAAGGGTCTTCTATGCACTCCAACATTAACTAAACCATAGCTCCCCTCCCTACTACTCCAAGCTCTGCCTTTAACACTCACAGATGCTCTGGTTATCTCATACAAGCTTCTGAACCCATTAAGGTGCCTATTCTTAGCTTTCATCTGCGACATTAACGCTTTCAGTCCTATCAGTACTGCAGTATGTCGGTAGCTTTTGCAGTGTTCCAGCTTACTATATTAGAAAAGGATAGGGTTCCATATGTGGATGGGTTGGGCATCTGTACCAGAAAGGATAGACTTAACAATTACACCAAGTAGATTCAAAATTCTAAAAGGCTCAAAGCAATAAAAGTTCATTTCTTGATCATGTGATAGTACTAGGTAGGAGAACATGTTGGTGGGGCAGCCATCTCCCATATAGTCATTCAGGGACCTGGATGTATGAAGGTTCTGCCATCTTCTGCAAGTGGCTTCCAAAGTTCCCTGGGAGAGGTCTCCATTATAGGTATTAAAAACAAGAAAGGAGCATAGAGGAGCACCATGTGGGATTTTATAAGCCAGTCCAGGAAGTAGCACTATCACTTCACATCATAATCCATGGGATAGAACTCAGTTCATGGTAATAACACATAATGACAAGAATAGTTTGGAAATGTGGTACCAACACAGGAAATCACTTTCCAATAAAAATTCATAAACTTTTAAAGGACAATAGGCTAAGCCTGCTACAGCCTAGTGTTTCAGAATATAGCAGACAGCTTTTCAGTCCACACAAAGAGCACTTCATGTCCCTAGGATCTGCACATGCTTCTACAATAGATTGGATTCACTAGGATCTTTAGTCCATGTGGCTAAATGTAAGCACTTCTACAAAGGTTCAAGGTCCTCCTTGTACCTTGGCTTTTGGAGCTTTCTTATGAACCATAAATTATATCTGCAGGTTTAGTATTTAAGACAAAATGTAGTTTTCCACTTCCAAAAAACTCATCAACCCTCAAAAGAAAATCACTAGAAGCAAATATATGTTCTGACAGTCATGTTGTTTAAAATTACCCACCAGTCATATCTCATACCTCAAATCCAACCCTTCTGGGATCTTTGTTAGGAATTTGAGATGAGTCTAAACATTGGTATGAATTTATATTGGTAGGATTTGAGATGAGTATTTGAGATGAACCTAAGAATTTGAGATGAGCCTAAACATTGGTGGGAATATATATAGGAATAGGGACTAAAGAAAGAAATCTAGATGAGATGTAAAATTTGAGCAAAGACCAATGAGAATTTACTCATTCATTCACTCATTCATTCAGGGTCAAAGACACATGAAGAAGGTCCTGCCATCTTTCTCAAGTGGCTTCCAAAGTTCGAGTTTATAAAGCAGAAATAATATTCTTTACAGAAACTATAAACTACCTTATTATAGGTGCTACTTATTATTCTCTTGGTAATTTTCATAGAATTTACTATAAAACCTATTTCACTAAAAATTTAAAAGTCTAGGGATTCCTGGGTGGCTCAGTCAGTTAAGTGTCTGCTTTTGCCTCAGGTCATGATCCCAGCATGGCTGGAACTGAGTCCTGCATCAGGCTCCTTGCTCAGTGGGGAGTCTGTTTCTCCCTCTGCCTGCCACTCCCCCTGCTTGTGCTCTCTGTCTCTGACAATTAAATAAAAATAAAATCTTCAAAAAAAATTAAAAGTCTAGCTTAGAGTTCAGAAGTAATTCCTGGAAGCTTTACACTATGATTTCATTGATGATCTTCTCTTAAGGTCAGAAAATTAGGACAAATTAAATAGATAATAGGCATTTTCAAGATAAATTTAGGAAATAACCAAAACTAAGGCTGAAAATAGGATAATATATTTTAGAACTGTAACCATAGGCAAGAATCCATGTTCATGAAACTCAGTCTTCAGAAAACTGGTTAAACAATGACATTTGGGAAAATCAGTAAGTGGCAACTCTCCAATCCCCCTCTCTGAAGGAAAGCCTGGACAGGCCTGGCCGAGCTGGCTGGAATTTGAGGGGCCTCCTCAGAAGGTAGCAAAGCTCTTGCCTACATCTGTGGTTTAATGGCTCCAGAATCCAAATACCACTTGTGTTCCAAGAAGAGATGCCAAGGGTCAATTTGCAGAAATGTGTCCAAATGTGCTGTCAAACCAAAGAAGCCTTAGAGTCAAAGCCAAGAGAATCCAGGCAAGGCTACACTAAAAAACAATGGGTCAAAAATGGGAACTGGGAGGTAATGACCAGGATCTAATGATTTTGGCCATCCTTCTTTTAGGTGGTTTGTAAAGTAGAACACACCAGTATATTAAATAGGACAGAGCAGACAGTGAGCAATTTGGCTTTAAAACATTAGGATAAAAATTAATTCTACCGGAGAAGACTTCTAGGGATGTGAAATAAATCATAACAAATGTAACTTGATTTGAGAAAAGCCCATAGATGTTGGCTTTTCCTAAACATATTCATTATTGACTCAATTTTCAAAAAGACTTTTGAAATTTAACCACTAAAGTCATTGGTGGAAAATAATCAATTACTGAGAGTAGACTTACATAAAATCTGGGAACACCAGCAAAACACTAAGTCATGTATCCTCTTTTGAAACAGTTTAATTTGTTGTCACCTAACAAAGCAGAGGCCTAAAGAGTAAAGGTTTGATTATGACAGGGAGAGAATTTAATAGCAGTATTTTTTGAGTGTAACTTTCTTAGATTGGATTTCCCTGAAATAGACCCAGCTACAAGAATTCATGTGCAAGTGATTTATGAAGCAAGCGCTCCCAGGAAAAGCCAGTAAGGAGTGGGAGAAAGAGGACCCAGGGAGGGGGGAAACCCAAACAAGAATGCAATTTCAGCAAAGCCCCCTGCCCCAGCAGCACAGTAGCAACCTGATTCCACCAGGGATCTCTGGAGTGTAGGCTGTACCTCAGAATTATCCTGTCCCAGAGAAGGAGTGCCTTTCACACCCCTGTGTTGTACCAGACAGCATTAGCTAGGAGTCACCCTGTGCAGACATCAACACCAGGTACTTCTAGCTCTCTTCACAGGCAAGCAAAAGTAGTTTTCTTTTGAACAGTCAAAGGTATAGGCTGCTGGAAGCCAAAGTGCAACACACCTAGGGTTGGTACTCCATGAAGGAATAAAAGACATTTGGTGGGGGGGGCAGGGTGTGGAATCTGGGCAGAAGACTGAAAATTGTGGTAGTGTCACAGATGATTTATTGATTGATTAGTTGATTTTTAAACAGAGAGAGAGAGATCACAGGTATGCAGAGAGGCAGGCAGAGAGAGGGGGGAAAGCATGTCACTGCAAATAATGCTAAACTAAAAACTTGTGTACCTATGTCCTTATATGCCAGTGTTTTATTACAATAGGGGAGATACTAAAAAGTGGAATATCTGGGTCAAAGAGTACGAAGGTTTCTAATTTTAAAAGGTAAAGAGAAATTCATTTGATGACCTTGTTTCCTATATCCCTGAGAAAATAGAAGCAATCAGAGAAGAATTTTCACAAATTGCCTCAGATACATTTCCCACTGGCCAGGATCTGCATCATGTACCATGTATTTCCTCTGGTCACAAATGATCCATTCATTCTCCTCTCTAAATCCAATGTCTCTGTCCATATACTCTCTCATTCCCTCCTTTCCTACCCAAGAACATTGTTACTCTAGCAATGCTCTGCACTTTCTCTCTCCCACACGAACTCAATTTTTCCATTTAGTTTTAATATATGTTAGAATATAACCACTTCTCACTATCTTTACTGTCATAACCTTTGGTCTAAGTTATCATTCTTTCCTGGATCCTGGCCCAATCTGCTAAAATGATCTCTCTGTTTCTATCTTTGTTCCCTTATAATCTATTCTGAACACAGGGGTCAGAGTCATTCTTAAGATATATCAGGTCTCCAGAGTGAAGATTCTCTAACAATCCTGTTGGAATTTTTTAATCATCTCCAATGTCCCAGTCCCTATATGGCCCTTAGTTTCTTTTGTAGTGTTTATCACATTTAAATAAAATCAATAATTTACATATCCTAGATTATGCTGGATATTTTATACATTAATACAAATCACATTCAGTTCTCATCATTGCATTTTTATCTTTATATTTTCCAAGATTATCAAAAATGTTTAAAAATTAGAAGGGATTCTTGCAACAGACATCTAATACGCATCACCTACATTGGACCAGTAACATTTTACTGTATTTGTGTTATCATGTTTCCTTCTCTATCCTCATTCCATACAGCCATCTTATTTTTTATGCACTTCACAGTAAATTGCAGAAATCAGGCTTAATTTTTATGTCACTGATGCCTGATGATATTGGACATTTTTCATGTGATTATTGTCCTTTCATATATCTTATTTTATAAAATGTCTGTTCAAATATTTTCCCTACTTTTAATTAGGTTGTTATTTGTTCATCGAGTTACAGGGTTTCCTTCTATATCCTAGATACCACTTCTTTGTCAGATGTATGCTTTATGTGTATTTTCTTCTCATCTGTGGCTTGCGTATTCATTTTCTTAATTTTGTATTTTGACAAGCATGAGTTTTAACTTTTGATAAAGTATAATTTATCAATTTTAAAGTTGCTGCTTTCTGTAACCTTAGAAACTTTTGCTTATACACACAGGGAAAGAACATTTTCTGATGTTTTTCTTTTTTCCCCTGAAAGTTTGATGATTTAAGCTTTTGCATTTTAGTTTATAACTCATCTTGAATTAACTTTTGTGTATAGCCAAGTAGGAGTTAAGCTATTTATTTTTATTAATTAACATATTTTATTTTTAGAGCAATTTGAGGTTCATATCAAAACTGAGCAGAAAGCACAGAGAGCTCCTGTCAGTCAGGGTACTGTGCATTACCAGTTACCAGGCTCGGGGTGGAATTACAAATATTTCTGTCCACTGGATCTTAATAGGAAAACACAACACAGTCAAGCACTAGATGAACTAATACTTTGCTTACATAGAGAAAAGACAGAGCAAAATCAGCTTCCATATTGTGTGTGACACATGGCCAACAGGTCTCTCCCCACAGCCAATACAGGACAATTTGCTCACTTATATCCTTCTCTAGCCTTGGGACTCTCTTGGGGAGTCTGCAATACTTGAAGCTGGAGGAATGCCTGAGGGCCAATGACTTCCATGCCAAAGCAGAACAAAGGAACACTCATTGCTCCTGAAACAGGAAAAGATACTTGCAGACAAGGTGGTAAATCCCACACAGGCTGTGAGGTTCTTCATCTGTTGGTGAGTTACTGTTGCAGACTCAAGGATCCTTGTTTTACAGCAGAGTGGGGATCGAAAGACTGAATGCATGAGACCGCATTCCTCAATAATTCCCACATACAGCCTGTCCCCACACATGCATAACCTACCCCCACTATCAACATCCTGCACCAGAGTGGTATATTTGTTATAACTGACACATTGTTATCAGGCGGAGTTCATAGTTTATATTTGGATTTACGCTCAGTTTGACAAATGTATAATGACATGTTTCCACTATTTATAGTACCGCATGGTAGTTTCGCTGTCACAAAAAACCTCAGTGATCTGCCCATTCATTTCTTCCTCACACTCAAGACTGGTGACCCCTAATTATTTTGAGTGTCTTCATAGTATTACCTTTTCTAGAATGTCATATAGTTGGAATCATATGGTGCATATGAATCCATTTGGGATTGGCTTCATTCTCTTAGTAATATGCATTTAAGTTTCCTTCATGTCTTTCGTGGCTTGATATAGCTCATTGCATTTTAGGGCTGAGTAATATTCCATTCTTTGGATGTACTACAGTTTATTCACCCCTTTACCAAAGAGGTATGTCTTGATTGCTCCACAGTTTTGGCAGTTATGAATAAAGCTGCTATGAACATCTCTGTGTGGGTTTTTGTGTGAACGTAAGTTTTTAAATTCATTTGAGTAAATACCAAGAAATATGACTGCTGGATCACATGGTAAGCATAGGTTTAGTTTTTTAAGACACTGCATGTCTTCTAAAGTGGATATATCATTTTGCACTCCCATCAGCAATGAATCAGAATTCTCATTGTTCCACATTGTAGCCAGTATTTAGTGCTGTCAATATCCTCGATTTTGGCCATTCTAATAGGCATGTAGTAGTATTTTTGTTGTTGTTGTTTTAATTTGGAATTTTCTAGTAACATGATGTTGATCAACTCTTCATATACTTACCTGCCCTCTATATATCTTCTTCAGTGAGGTATCAAAGTCACTTGCCCATTTTTAAATTCAGTTGTTCATTTTCTTATTGTTGAGTTTTAAAAGTTTTTGTCTATTTGGATAATGGTCCTTAACCAGATGTGTCTTGAAAATATTCTTTCACAGTTTATACTTGTCTACTTTTTCTCTTGAGACGATCTTTTATAGAGCTTAAGTATGTAATTTTCATGAAGCCCAGCTTATCAATTCTTCCTTTCCTGGATCATGCCCTTGGTGTTGTTTCTAAAAAGTCATTGGCATATCCAAGGTCATCTGAGTTTTCTCCAATGTTGTCTTCTAGGAGTTTTATAGTTTTGTGTTTTGCATTTAGGTCTATGATCCATTTTGAGTAAATTTTTGTGGAGGTGGAAAGTATGTGTCTGGATTAATTTTTTTGCATGTACAAGTTCAGTTTCTCTAGCGTCTTTTGTTGAAAAGACTATCGTTGCTCTATGTCTTGTCTTTGCTCCTTTGTCAAGGATCAGTTGACAGTATTTTTCTGGGTCTACCTTTGGGCTCTCTATTCTATTTCATTGATCTTTTTGTGTATCCTTTCACCAATACCACACGGTCTTGATTACTGGTAAATTTAGTAGTCTTGAAGTCAGATAGTGTCAGTCCTCCAACTGTTCTTCTCTTTCATTATTGTGTTGGCTATTCTGGGTCTTTTGCCTCTCTACATGAACTTTAAAACCAGCTTATACAAAATAACTTGCTGAGATTTTAATTGGGATTGTATGGAGTCTACAGATCAGGTTGGAGAAAACTGACATCTTAACAATATTTAGCCTTGTTATCCATGAACATGGAATATTTCTCCATTTATTAAGTTATTGATTTCATTCATCGGAGTTTTGTAGATTTCCTCATATAGATCTTGTGCATATTTTATTAGTTTTATAGCTAAATATTTCATTTGGGGGATGTTAATGTAAAGGGTTTTTGGGTTTTTTTCTTAAGATTTTATTTATTTGAGCATGAGTGGGGGGCAGCAGGCAGAGGGAGAAGGAGAAGCAGACTCCCTGCTGAGCAGAGAGCCTGATACAGGCTGGATCCCAGGACCCTGAGATCATGATCTGAGACAAAGGTAGATGCTTAACCCACTGAGCTACCCAAGCACCCTGTAAATGTGTTTTTAATTTCAAATTCTACTTCTTTATTACTGGTATACAGAAAAGTTACTGACTTTTGTATATTAATCTTATATCCTGCAATCTTACTATAAATGCTTCAGCTCTGTGAGATGTTTGTTTGTTTGTTGTTGTTGTTTTTAAAGTTTTTCTACATAGGGGCACCTGGGTGGCTCAGTTGGTTAAGTGTCTGCCTTCAGTTCAGGTCATGATCCTAGGATCCTGGGATCCAGCTCTGTATTAGGCTCCCAGGTAAGCCAGGAGCCTGCTTCTCCCTCTCCCTCGGCATCTCCACCCAACTTGTGCTTTTTCTTGCTATCTCTATCTCAAAAAAACACTAAAAAAAAAAATTCTACGTAGATAATTATGTCATCTGCTAAGGTTTGTTTCTTTCTTCCTATTCTGTATACATCTTATTTTCTTGGGTTATTTTGTTAGCTACATTGATTGTACAATGATGAAAAGCAGTAGGTAAAAGACATCTTTGCCTTATTCCTGGATCTAGTGGGAAAGCTTTGAGTTTCTCACCAATAAGTATGATGTTAGCTGAAGATGTTTTGTAGATGTCCTTTGTCAAGTTTTAAAAGTTTTCCCTTCTCTTCCTAGTTTGATGAGAGTTTATACCCATGAATACATGTTGGGTTCTGTCAAGTGCTTTTTCTGCATCTACTTATATGACCATACGATTTTTCTTTTATAGTCTGCTAATGTGATGGATTATATTAATTATTTTTGAATGTTCAACTAGTCTTGCATACCAGGGTAAATCTCACTTGCTCACAGTATATCATTATTTTTGTACATTTTTGGATTTGATTTGCTAATATTTTGTTAAATATATTTGAATGAACATTCATGGCAAATATTCTTTTCTTGTAATATCTTTGTCTTGTTTGGTATTAGGGTATGCTGGCCCCCTAAAATGAGTTAGAGAATATTCTCTTTGTTTCTAGCCTCCGAAACAGATTGTAGAGAATATGTATAATTTATTGCTTTAATGTTTGATGGAATTCACCAGTGAATCCATCTGGGCCTGCTGCTTTCCATTTTGGAAGGTTATTAATTATTGACTCAGCCTATTTAATAGATAAAGTCAAGTTCAGATTCTTTATTCTTCTGTGGGTTCTGGCAGATTATATCTTTCAGGAAATTGATCCATTTCATCTAGGATACCAAATTTGGGGGCAGAGAGTTATTCATAATATTCCTTGATTATCTTTTTATTATCCATTAGATCTGTAGTGATGACTCCTATTTCTGATATCAATAATTTGTGCTTGTTCTCATTTTTTAAATTAATGTGGCTAGAGGCATATGAATTTCATTGATCTTTTCAAAGAACTAGCTCTGGTTTTGCTCATTCTCAATTTCATTGCTTTTTGCAGTATATTTATTATTTTTCTTCTTTAATCTGCTTATTTTTTTAGTTTCCTAAAGTGGGAACTTAGATCTTAATTTTAGCTCTTTATTCTTTTCATTCTTCATTCTTTTATTCTTCATTCATGCTACAAATTTTGCCTTAAGCACTGCTTTTACTACATCCCCCAAATTTGGTAAGTTGTATTTTCAATTAATTCAAAATATTTTTAAATTTCTCTTAATATTTCTTTTTTGAACCATGTTTTATTTAGAAGTGTGTGGTTTAATCTCCAAGTATTTAGGGATAATTTTTACAGATAATTTTTACAGTTATTTTAATTGTTACTGACTTCTAGTTTAATTTCATTTTAGCCTGAAAGCAAATGTTGCAGGATTTCTATTTTTAAATTTGTTGAGGTGTGTTTTATCACCCAGAATGTGACTTATTTTGGTTAATGTTCTATGTGAACTTGAGAGGAGTATTTAGTCTGCTGTTGTTGGATGAAGTAATCCATAAATATCAATTATATTTAGTTGAATGATGATGCTGTTGAGATCAACTATGTCCTTATTGATCCTCTGTCCTTAACTGCCATTTCTGATAGAATGTTTTTAAAATCTTCCAAATATGATAGTGAATCCATTTATTTCTCCTTGTAGTATGTCAGTTTTTGCCTCATGTAGTTTGATGTTCTATTGTTAGTGACACACACATTCAAAATTATTATAATTTCTTGGAGTACTGACCCTTCCATCATTATGAAATGTCCAACTTTATCCTTGATAACTTTCCTTGCTCTAAAATCTAATATAGCTACTTCAGCTTTCTTTTGATTAGTGTTACCATGGTAGAACTTCCTCCATTAATTTGCTTCTAATCTATGTGTATTTTAATATTTAAAGTGGGTGTCTTGTAGTTAACATATGGTTGTATATTGCTTTTTGATCCAATCTGACCATCTGTATTTTAGTTGGTACATTCAAACCATTGCCATGTAAGATCTTACTGATACTGCAGGACCAATATGTATATTTATTACTGTTTTTATTTGTGGCTCTCTTCTTTGTTCCTATTTTTATCCTCCACATTTTTTCAGATATTTTATGGATTTGAGTATTTTATATTATTCCATTTTCTCTCATTAGCATATCAATCATATTTAGTATTGTCCTATAGATCAAAATATACATTACCACTAATCTAAGTCCCATGTCAAATAACATATACCACTTCACAGGTAGTGCAAATATCTTCTAATAATAAAATATTCCTAATTCCTCCCTCCTATACTTTGTATCATTGTTATCTTTAATTCCTCCTATAAATAGTATATATTAGCATACATATAATCAAATACAGAGGGGCCATTATTTTGGACTGTTATTTGTTATATCAATTATGAATAAGAAAAATAAAAAAATTACCTTTATTTATTCATTCTCTGATGTTCTTCCTTTTTTAAATGTAGATCAGAATTTTTTACCTACATCAGTTTCCTTTTCTCTGAAGAGTTTCTTTGAACATTTCTTATAAGGCAGATGTACTGACAAACAACTCTCTCAGTTTTCATTTGTGTGAAAAAGTCTCTTTCTTCTTCACTTTTGAATGGTAATTTTTCAAGGTATATAATTTTATGTTGGCAGGTTTTTTTCTCTCAACATTTTAAAATATTTCACTCTATTCTCTTCTTGCTTACATAGTTTCTGAGATGTCAGATGTAATTTTTATTTTTGTTCCTCTATAGGTATTTTTTCCTCTGGTTTCTTCCAAAATGAATGTTCTTAATCTTCGATTTTCTAAAGTTTAAATATAATATGCCTTAGTACACTTTGAGGCTCCTGAATCTGTGATTTGGCTTCTGACATTAATTGGGGGGAATTAATTACTACTTCTGTTCCTTTCTCTCTTTTTTCCCTTCTGGTATTCCCTATGTGCATACATTATATCTTCTCCAGTTATCCCACTGTTTTTAGATATTCTTCTGTTTTTTCATTCTTTTTTTTTCTTTGCTTTTTAGTTTTAGAAGTTTCTATTGTCATGTCCTCGAGCTTAGTGATGCTTTTCTCACCCATGTCCAGTCTATTGATGAGTCCATCAAAGGTATCCTTCATTTTGATTACAGTTTTATTGTTGTTGTTCTCTAGCATTTTTTATTTTGTTAGAATTTCCATCTCTCTACTTACATTACCTGTCTGTTCTTGCATATAATCTATCATGTCATAAAATTTCTTAGCATATTAATACAGTTTTTAAAAATTCCATCTCTGATAAACACAACATTCTTTCCTTATCTGACTCTGGTTTTGATACTTGTTTAGTCTCTTCAAACAATGTTTTTTGCCTTTTAACATACCTGGCAATTTTGTGCTGAAAGGCAGACATGATGTACTTGTTAAAAGGGACTGTGGTAAATAGGCCTTTAATAATGCAATGGTAAGCTGTGGGGAAGAAAAGCTTTTTGTGGACCAATGATTATGTCTGCCTTTTGATGAATCTACACCCCTGGACTATGAACTTCACCATGACTTCTCAGTACACCTTCCTATCCTTAGATGGAACAGGATGGCTACATGGGGACTAGATTTGGTATTTCCCTTCTTCTATATAGAAAGCTAGGGCCTGCCAAAGTTGGACATTTCCTTTCCAATAGTTAAATTAGGTTCTGATAAAACTCAGAAGGTTACACTCCTATAAAATAATTTTTCCTGAATAGAAACCTCATTAAGAAGAATTTAATACTTTGGAATATTTAAACATGGTTTCTGTTTCTTCCCCTTGTGGAAGCTGGAGAAGATTTTTCTCCAATATTCACTGTGAGGACCTGCTAGCGTTCCTGAAAGTAAGATCTCTGTGGAGAATTTTAAGTCTGGGTCCCCATGGTTTTTAACTCTCAGAGTTGTCCTCCAGCAATTTGTCAATAACAGTTCATATTTTCCTGCCCTGGTGCTGGTTCCTATGGAGAGATCTGCTCATGCATTTCTGCTCTAGCAAGTTTCCTTGTATCTGCCTGTCTCTCCAATATTTGGGTCAGTGGTTTGATCTATGATCTTATTTCTCTAAAAAGATCTAAGAGGGGTGCCTGGGTAGCTCATTTGGTTAAGTGTCCAACCCTTAATTTCAACTCAGGTCATGATCTCAGAGACATGAGGGGCTCCATATTCAGTGGAGAATCTGCTTCTCTCCCTTTCGCTCTGCCACTCCCCTCACTTGCACTCTCTCTAAAAATAAATAAATAAAACTTTAAAAAAAAATCTAAGAAGAGTTGCTGATTTTTCAGTTTTTCCAGTTTTTGTTGTTAGGACAGTTGTTATGACTTCTAAGCTGCTTACATGCTGGCCTGGAAATCCTCAATCTCAATTAAGTCTTTTTTTTTTTTTTTTTTAATCTGGATACCCAGTTATTACAACATCATTTGTTGAAAATATTTTCCTTTACCACTGGATTGCTTAAGTAACTTTGGTGAAAATCAAATCACCATACAAGTATGGATCTGTTTCTCAAATTTCTCTTCTATTCCATTGTCACTTTTTTTTTTTTTTTGGCCTGTCCCATGCTGTCTTGATGATGCAGAATTACAGTAAGTCTTTAAATCTTCTATTCTTCTTGAAGAGTGCTTTAAATATTTTAGATTTTTAGATGGCTATTCACATTTCAGAATCATTTTAGATTTTTACAAATTAAATCTATTAAGACTATGATTAGGATTACATGGAATCTACAGATCAATTTTGAAACAATTAACATCTTAAAAATACTGAGTCTTTCAATTTATGAACAAGGTATATCGCTCCATTTATGTAGGTCTTTTTAATTCCTCTCAAGAATGTTTTGTTGTTTTTAGTGTCGCTATCTCGTATATCTACTGCTTAATTTACCCTTAAGTACTCTACATATTGTGACATGATTGCCAACAAAAATTTTTTATACTTTATTTTTCAATTTTTTACTGCTAGTTTGTAAAGGTACATAGGGTTTTTTCCATATTAACATAATATCCTATGTCATTGTCAAATTTAATTTCCAGTACTTTTTATAGATTCCTTAGGATTTTCTATATAAATAATCATATTACCTGTGAATTACAGACAATTTTCTTTCTTTCTGATCTTTATATCTTAAAAGGTTTATATCTTGTCTTATTCCAATGACTACCCAGGACTTCCAATCAATGTTAAATAAAAGTGGTGACAACAGGTATTTTTACCTTGTTTCCAATATCTAGGAAAAAATAATCATTATTCTATCAACCAGTATGATATCAGCTATCTATTTTTACATATGTCATTTAGCAGATTAAGGAAATCTCATTTTATTCTTTGCTGAGAATTTTTGTCATAGATGGGTGAATTTTCTCAATTTTTTTCTCTGCATTTATTCAAATATTTTTCTTTGCTTTAATACAGTGATTTAATATTTATTTTAAATGTTAAAATAGGATATTTTAAAAGTAAACCCTGCCTAGTCAAGATTTAACATATTTGATTTACATATTTATCTTATTAAGGGCACCTTGGCCCAGGTGGTTAAGCCTCTGTCTTCAGTTCAGGTCATGATCCAGAGACCCTGGGCTTGAGTCCTGAGTCAGGCACCCTCTCCCAAGCCTCTTTGCTCACACACTCTCTATCTCTAATAAATAAAATCTTTTTTAAAAAAGGCATTTAAAACACTGTGTAGTCAAGATTGAATGTTTTTTGTGCTACTATTTGTTATGCTAATATTTGGTAAGTTATTTGTCTATATTCCCAAGAAATATTGGTCTTTAGTTTGCTTTTTTTCAATGTCTCAGACTATTAGTCTCATAAAATAATTTGGGAGCAATTTGTCCTCTTTTTCATGAAATGTTTAGTGTAACATTGGGATTATTTCTTCATTAGTGTTGCTTAAAATTCATTTGTGAAATCATCTGGGCCTGTAGTTTATTTTGTGGTAAAATTTTCTATAATAATTTGAATTACTTAAGAGATATACAGCTATTGCTCATGTGAATTTGGGAGTCACTGAGCTTCTATAAATCTATAAATCTGTGTCTTTCAGAATTCTAGTCACTATTTCTTCTCCTTTTCCCTTTCCTCCTTCTTTTTGCCATATTTTCTCTTTTCTCTCTTTTGGAGTACCAATTACATATATATATTAGAACTTACAATATAATGCTATAAGTCCCAGAATCTCTTTTTTGTTTTTAAAATGTTTTTCTCGGGGTGCCTGGGTGGCTCAGTGGGTTAAGCCCCTGCCTTCGGCCTAGGTCATGATTTCAGGGTCTTGGATGGAGCCTCGGGCTCTCTGCTCAGCAGGGAGTCTGCTTCCCTCTCTCTCTCTCTCTGCCTGTTTCTCTGCCTACTGGTGATCTCTCTGTCAAATAAATAAATAAAACTTAAAAAAAAATAAAATGTTTTTCTCTATATACTTCAGATCATTACCATTGATCTAGTTCACTTTCACTGATTCTTTCCTTTGGAATCTCCATTCTATTATGAAGTGACATTTTTAGTAAAGTTACGGTTTTCAGCTTCAGAATTTCTATTTGTTTCTTCTGTTGAATTTTTTTTTTTTGATCTCTACTTTGATTTCCCACCTTTTTCATCATTGTGAGTATATTTTCCTTTATCTCAGTTTACCTCATTGAATACAAACTCTTTAGAGTCTTTCTATGCTAATTTCAACATTTGGGTCTCCCTAGCATTGGTATCTGATGAATGTCTGTTTTCCTAAGAAAGGGTCACATTTTCCTGATTCTTCTGGGTAATAATGAAAGCAACCATCTCTGTTTAAAGAAGTCTTGTATAGGAGGCATGACCGAAATAGTTAGGGATGAAGTCTAGTTGGTTCAATAGTAAAACTGATATTAAAAATGAAGTCATCTTTCCACACAGATGAAAGGGAAGGACAAGGAGTATTTCCTTGGGATAAATTCCTAGAAATCACCTGCTGAGTTAATTTGGGTTATATACTAGATATTATGAATGATAGGCTGAGGATTCTATTATATTCCTGACTGATTACTTTAATTAGATTCAAGTTGGATGCAAATTCTTTAGTAGCTCAAATCCCAGCTCAGTTATTTTATTTTTAGCTAGGGTCTATTCTACATATGTGTATTATAGGGTTTAGCCAGATAATTATATCAAAATTACACAGAGAATCTGGTGTTCCCATTCTCTGGCCCTCCACCTTCCAGAATTGCCCTTTCACTTTACATTGGTCAAGGTCATTATCCTGTATTTTGGTGTTTCAGACCAAAAAGTTTCTGGCTTTCCATCAGAGTTTCAGTCATCCACATGGTTCTCACTATTGTCTGCTTCTCCCTTCAAGATACAAACTCTGCTGCAGTTCTAGAGACTGCATCTACCTATGACAATGGCTGGCTGAAGAAAAGAGGGATCTCCTTATTTATCGGTAAGATTGCCAGAAGCCTTCCCTTATGCCAGAACTATGTCATATGCCTATCCTAAATCCAATTACCAACAAAGATAATGGTATATTATGTTTGATTCAATGAGTTCCATGGCCTTGAGGAGAAGGGTGGGTTCACCAAATAAATTAGAGCCGGTCATAACGGGAAAAGCTGGTGATCGTTCCTGGATAGCAGCCAATAGCGTCTGCTACATAAACCTCTGCTTGCAAAATACCAAGAGATATTTTTCACATAGACTAACAGAGGAATGATAGGCTCCAGAATTGTGCAATGTGGTGCTGCTAAAATTAATGACGAAGTAATTTTATGAAAATAGTATTGGGAAATTTATAAAGTCAAAATTGATTCATTTTCATCTAACTGCATAGCCACTTAAATGACAGAGATTAGTGTTGGTTAAGAATTCAAGGTATGAAAAAAAAAAGGAATTCAAGGTATGAATACTCTAAGCATGGATATATAAGAAAAAAGGAGAAAACTATAGTTAGGGAAGTATATGGAGTGATAAATAATCATATTGAGAAAAAATATGGATAAAAGGATATCATTAGACTAAGATTTTTTTTTTAAATTTTATTTATTTATTGACACAGAGAGAGACACAGTGAGAGAGAGAGCACAAGCAGGTGAAGTGGGAGAGGGAGAAGCAGACTCTCCACTGAGCAGGAAGCCCAATGCGGAGCTTGATCCCAGGACCCTAGGTTCATGACCTGAGCCTAAGGCAGACACCCAATGAATGAGCCACCAAGGTGCCCCTAGACTAAGATTTTCTTAAGAAGTTTATGGTAGGGGCACCTGGGTGGCTCAGTGGGTTGAAGCCTCTGCCTTTGGCTCAGGTCATGATCTCAGGTTCCTGGGATTGAGCCCCGCATTGAGCCCCGCATCGGGCTCTCTGCTCAACAGGGAGCCTGCCTCCCCACCCCTCCACCCCCGCCTGCCTCTCTGCCTACTTGTGATCTCTGTCTGTCAAATAAATAAATAAAATCTTTTTTTAAAAAAGTCTATGGTAAGTTTTCTCAAAAAAAAAAAAAAAAGTAAATAAAGTATATTAAAACAAGAAATGTCTGGTAACAATGAAAGCAATCTTTTCTGTTTAAAGAAGTACCCTAGAGAAGACATGACCAAAATAGTTAGGGATGAAGTCTAGTTAGTTGAAGAGTAAGACTGATATTAAAAATTAAGTCACCTTTCTACACAGACGAAAGGGAAGGCCAAGAATTATTTCCTTGGGATAAATTCCTAAGAATCACCTGATGAAAGATTTTATCATTGTTCTGCTCATTCATGCAATTTTTTGACAATTTCTTTTCAAAATATCCTACTGACTCAGAACTTTCAACTGCTGATCATTCCAGTGTCTTTGGGGACTACAAAATATTAAAAATATAAATAATCAAACACAGTGAGCTCATCAAGGATGCCTACAGTTACTCTTGATTTCTTACCTTGAATCAAATATCAGGGACTTGACTTCTAACCCCTTCCCATCCTAAATAACCTAGATTTTTGCCAGTCTTTTTACAGTTAAGTTACATGAGATTTTTAAAAAGCTCTTAAGACAGAGTACCCCTTAATTCACATTTGCATTTACTATATTTCTTACTCTATTACTATCTTTCTAAAATAAACAGACAAACTAACCTGTTTTACACTGTTTTTGCTGCCATAGATGGATATAATGAGAGTAATGGGAAGTTGGGGTGCACACCTTCTAAAGGTTCTCTCTCTAGTTTGGTGGATAATGTTGGGCAAGTAATTTTTCCTTCATGGACCACAGTTGCCTCATGTGCAACTATAGGAAAAAAATGAAGAGACCATTTGGTATTAGATGGGCATTTCTGTTCCATTATTCCATGATTCTAGAAAATAAGTTGAGTAACAAGATCCCACATTCAGTGTTAAGTATCATCCATTTTTCTATTGCCATGGTGAAGTGCTGATAAAATACAACCTTCATTATTCTGGGTCTCATATTTTAGAGAATTTTTTTAAAAGATTTATTTATTTATTTGAGAGAGAGAGAGAGTACAGAGGGAGAGTGAGACGGAAAAGCAGACACCCCGCTGAGCAGAGAGCCCAATGTGGGACTCGATCCTAGGACCCTGAGATCGTGACTTGGTCCCAAGGGAGACGCTTAACTGACTGAACCACCAGATGTCCTATGTTAGAGAATTTTAAAGCCAAAAGTTATTTATCCATTTTCCTAAATATTAGTCCTAGGCCTCACAACTGTTTGTGTCAGAATCAGAAATATAATCTAGATGTCCTAACTTCCAGGTCTCATATATTCCCTCTTTTTTCATATGATTATGTAATAAATATGCACTGACAAATATTCTGAATTGTACTTCCTTCCCCATGTGAACACTGTAGTTGATACTATCAGTGGAGATAATTAAAACACAGGTTATCAAGCATTTGTCATTCCACATCTTATTTGTTTCTGGACGGACTCAGCATCCAACAGTATGAAAATCTTGAAAGTAAAGGCTGAAAAATTGTATATTTTCCTATAAGAAACAGCTCCAGGAAATTGTCAGAAAATAAACCCAGAATAACATTCAATAGCACACAGTATACACAGCTGCTAAGGCAAAAACTGATTTGAGTTTCAAAATATTGTTTGATTTAAAACACATTACCTTCCCTTTTTATAAATTTTAAGTCCTTTTGAAATGAAAAATCATTTAAAAATCTACTGGTTAAAGATTACCTCCCTCCCAAATAAAAACATGTTACTTTTTATTAGCTTTCAGTAGTGCTGAAAATAAAACATTATCAGGAAATAGGGATGATTTATCTAAAGGGTGTTAAGATGCTGTCTCTTTTGCAAACTGTGTATGCGGTGGGGGTGGGGGTGGGGGGGGACAACTACTCCCCTCTGTCCCATTTCTGTCTAATCTTCCAGCCCCCTCCCCAGGAACCTCACACACTCTTAGACTTGAGCCTCACCCACTTCTTTCCACCAAAGAGGAAAGTTCCTGGACTCTGGCTCTCAGTCTTACACAGCTACTTTGGTGCAAGACAGGGAACTAGATGAAAGCCCCTCCATATTATGCCACGCTCCCTCCCTCCCTCCAGTGGGCGCCTGTAGGGAACAGGCTCTGTGATAAAATATCTCACCTTAACCTCCTCTTCTCAACTGTAATTTAATTCCATCTCCTGCTCTTTCCTGGTGGGAACAGAGGGATACATAGCTTTCTCTTTATCCTCCACCAACATAAGGCCAACCACAAATTTCCAATTTTCCCTAATAGTCACTTAGTGGGGTGGATTTGAAAAATTCACTTGGTAGTAAAGACAAGTCAAATAGGAGGGAGTGGGGGAAAAAAACAAAAAACACATTCCCTCCAAATGACAGAAACAAATTTTTTAAGACAAAAAAATTATGTAAATGAAACTGGCTCCCAAAACTCTACACAATTAATTTCTTCCTAAAACATTTGCGGGCTGTCATGTGGATATAGTCTTGTGTATTTTTCAGTAGGCCTAAAAGGGTAATGTTTATCAATAAAATGTTCCTAAGTACCAAAACTAATTATACTTTATATTGCTAAATCTGGAAGTTGCTTTATTTAAAAAAAAAAAAAATCTGAGGTTTCTATCTTTACCAAATATGTGGCTTCCTTGCTGTCTGTATTTCATTTCCCTTGCTTATTTACCAAAAGATAAACTAGTCACATTTTCCCCCTGGCTTTGCTTAGTTATAATTTTTTTAACCTCACAGACAATTTTATTTTGGACTTTGAGAATGGGTGATCCTCTCCTTAGGTTTACTGTGTTTGTTCCAATTTAAAATTTTATCCAATTTAAAAATGCATTAGCAGAAATTCAACTGACACAAAATATGAAAACGGAGTTCAAAATGGCTGCAGAGTTTGTTCCCCGTATTCTAACACTAAAGCAGTGAGTAAATAGGGATCTTTTTTTCTGTCAAAACCCCCTTTGTTCTCTAAAACTGACTTGGCATCATCCCCCAGGTCTTTAGTGCGCAGATTGGGATCTGGCGTTAAGAATCCTCACTGAAGGAAGCTCGGAATGCTCACTGGGAATATCCTCCAGTAGCTCGAAAAAGTTTTTTTCTCCACTCATTACGTTGAACCTATGTGCATCCATCCAGCCCTAGGTTTCTATGCTAAAAACCAAATCGCATTTTATCTTTGCACAAAGCTAGCTCAGGAGTCAGGTCTCTGTTCCAAGCAAAAGTAGGGGAAGAGTAACATGACACATAGAGCACAGCCTCCAAGTTAGGGGGAAAAGCTCTCTTTACTGTTACTGTGGTGGTACCAATAATCAAAGGAAAGAGGCTGTTGTGCCGAACAAGTGTCTGCATTTAGGAAGGGAATAAAGAAACAGAGGGCATGCTTTTGACTATGTATTCAAAACCCAGAACTTTCTGGAGGAATAAAATCAGGCACCTGAAAGAGAAAGATACAAAAACATCAATGTAAAAAGACCCACTGTCCTTACTCCTGAGATCCTTCCAATACAGATAGCCCCAAATTTTGAAATCGACATTTCTGAAGTTCAAAGCACTCCATCTGGGTACCTACCCAGAACTTTTCTACTCATAGGATAGTGGCAGAAGATGAGTCCTAGTCCCCCAAACTGAGCAGGTTCTTGGACTTCAGCACCTATGTCTAAGGTCAGTACTCATCTCTGCTTCCCTGTCTTATTTGTCAATGACGAAGAACTCACATGCCTACTCTTTAAGTACCGAAGTTTCTCTGATAAATCAAGTATTCAAATTTGCCTTCCAATTACAATGGACTACCTTCTCTGTTGTACTAAGTAATACTTTTACTGGTGTTATTTCTGTGAATCTAGAAGCTGGCCTCTAGCACAGAGAGAACCCAGCACTAATTGATGTAAATAACACTCATCTGTTATAAGTGAATATCAAACAAGTGCACAAGCTGTTTATATATTTGGAGGAAGGTAGTCAAAAGGTACAAATTTCCTGTTATACGTAGTTACCAAGGATGTAATGAACAACATGATGACTACAGTTCACACTGCGATATGATAAGAGAGCTGTTACGAGAACAGGAGTTCTCTCACAAGGAGAAATCTATTTTTTCTTTTCTTCTTTTTGTATCAATACGAGAGGATAGGTGTTAACTAAACCTATTACGGAGAACATCCACCATATATGGAGATCAGACCATCATACCGCATACCTTAAACATATACAGTGATGCATGTTAATTATTTCTCAATAAAACTAGGGAGGGGAATGAAAATGGGTCATTTTAGCTCTTGGCCCATCTTCCTAATTGATGCTTTGGAGTTAAAAAAATTATTTTTTCAGTCAATTCCAGATAAACTGACAGGCTTTGACTTTCAAAATTCAAAAAAGACTACATGTCTAATAAGAGGTACTTGAAGGGGTGTGTGTGTGTGTGTGTGTGTGTGTGTGTGTGTGTGTGTGTGTGTGTTTAAGAAATGGGTTAAGTAACTTCTCACAGTTATGTTTCTAATTGCAGAAAATACAAGATTAAACCACTTCTTATATACACTTCCCTATTTTTAACCACAGCAAATATAGATAAAACAGTAAAAACAACACTGGCAAGATAAATAAGTCCAAAAAACATTGCTCTCTAGTGTTATAAAGTAGGAAGAATATATCCAAATCCATCCACAAATGAGCATGTCTTTGGTTTAAGGCAAAACAATATTTCTTTCTCACAAGTTAGCCAAAAAGTTTCTAAGCCCTTTCTCCCTCTGCCTATAAAATTTAAATATATCAAACCCGAATATCCAAACCTCACTAACAACTGAAACGAATGTGGAAGCCAGAACGGTAGGGACAAGGAGCAGCCTCTGTACATACCTGAGCAAAAAATTCATTTCAAAATGACATTTTTTTAAACTCTTATCCTGAGGGCAGGCTCTTTATCCCTTAGCTAGGATTCAAGCAAGTTATTGAGATGCTCTCCTAATTTAGGGATAGTCTAGTATCTTCTCAACCACAAGGACATGCTCTTCTAAAGGCACAAGCTGGAATAAACTCTGAGAATTTTCCAAACATGCTAAACGCCCTGGAGATTATGAAATGTTCTCCCTCCCTGTCCTACAGCTTCAGCAGAGGCCACTGCTGTTCCTGCAAGTGTATTACATCTTCTAAGTATGTGAAGCCTTCCTGCATCCTGCTAGTTCAGTGCAGGCGCGGTAGTTCAACATTCAGGCTCGGCAGCTTGCTCCACCTTCCCAGGCCAGCGCCTCCTTCTCCTCCTGTCCACCCGTCTCACCCTACCCCCCCCCCCCCCCACCGCCACTCCAGTTTATCCTGCGTCTGCTCCACCTCCTCCTCTTTCTCCCCCACCCCCAACCTGTGAAGTAAAGGCAGCAGGATTGGGAAGTTCAAGTCTTTTCTCCCTATAAAGGTTCACAGTTTTATCATCATTCAGGCTGATAAGGAGAGAGAATAAAAGACAAAGGCTTGATCCATGCTCCGTAAATCCTGAGTTATATTCATTTCTGTAAGAAGTTATTTGTCTGTGAAATGTATGGAATTATCTGGGCAGTGATCAGTCCACAAAATTATCTATATATATAGTTTATCTTGGGAGTTTTTGTACTGTACTCAGCTTTTACGCATAAGGTAGGCTGCATCTTCAGTTTTAAAGAATAGTCTTTGGAGGAAAACTAAGTAGGCTAGAAAATAATATTATTTATCTCCCTCCTTCCTTTCTAACTAAACTATAAGTAAAGTTCAATGTAACAAATTTGCTCACAAAAAATTAACTTTAAAGATTAGGAAACATTTATATTGTTCATAATAAATTGAAAAGAAGAAAGGTAATTTTTTTAAGGTAATTTTAATATGGAGCCTTTACTATAGCTTTCCACAGATACATGTTATTTATGAACATAATTTCTACTTAACTGGATTAATTTTCTGAAGTTATTTGTGTGAGAGTATTTTATTGAACATTTAGCAAACTTTGATTTTGGACCTCAAAGACATTCACTAAATTAAAAAAAAAATCTCTGCAATAATTAATCATAACTCAATACTAAATTATATATTTCTTAAGGACAAATGCCATGTGTCATTATCTTTTGTGTAGTTCAAAGAATAGAGCATAGCAAGCAAGCACAAGATGTTCCCCAATGCACTTTGTATTAAATTACACTCTTCTGTTACCTTGTACCTATACAAAATGGATTACCACACACTGGTCACTCACTGCAAAAGATGTACATTCTTGTCACTGTCCTGACTATGACACAGAATTCATCCCAATTGATTCAGATGAAAAGACTTGAACAAAGTTACCAGTTATAGAGGTATAGGTCAGTGAAATAGACAAGCAAGGAAAAGTGATGGTAGACCAGCAACAGAAAGGAAATTTTACCACTCCTTAAGCTTATAGGGCAAGGGGAGGAAATAATATTGCAGGGACTCCATTCAAGTTGGAACCCTGCAGGAGGGGTCATCCAGTAGGAAATGTGGATCTGGAAGAACGTGGCCACGGCCAGAAAAGTTATGGTCAACTGAAGAGGAGGAGGAGGAGAAGAAATACCCAGAGTTCTCTCTCTCCTGGGCCCTGATCTTCTGCCGATCTCTTTCTCTCACAACAAAACCAACAGCAAGTCATTGTCCAAGGGACACTGGTGAGGCACAGGTGTCAGCCAAGGGCTGAGCAGAAGAGGGCTGGAAATGGATCTGGGGACAAATCCAAGAAAAATCCAGTGCCATGAATATCACATTCTCCCAACACAATAATATTTCTAATAGTAATTATTGGAGAATTAATCTTTGTTGAAGTCCATTTAACAGAGACAAAATTTGTCATGTAGGGAGAATGCGTTTCAGGTCAAATTATATTTGATAATACATAAGTTTTAATAGGAGGCACATAGAAGAGTATATAGGTAAGGGAACTCTTACTGGGAAGTAATTAAAGTAAGCTGGAAAGCATAAAATAAGCATCCAAATGTCTGAGAGCAGAAGGTAAGGAGAGCAAGTTAGGTTGAGTTGGCAGAAAAGATGCAGCCCAAATGCCCAGTCACGTAGCAAGAAAAGATTGAATCTTGATCCTGTGTGAAGCCAGAAAACAGCTCTTCTTATAGACAGTAGGACAACCAGAAAAAAATTTCAGAGGCTCTTTTTCCTCCTCTCAAATCTCTTCATTTGCTTTCTGAGTCCTAAGATAACTTTATTTTGTTTACCATTAATAATGAAGTACCTGAAGTCATTCTACTCATTCATTCATTCATTCATTCATTCATGCTTCTTACAAGAAATGCTGCTCTGTCTTATTTATTTGTAAAATCCCGCACCACACACAATACCCAGCTGGCACATAATAGGTTTCCATAAACGTCAGTTAAATAAAAACCAGTTAATGAATGGATGAAGAAAGAAACTCACTACAAATGTTTGTTGTAAGGTACTGCAACTTTGAAGAAAACATGACGACCTGCCAATTGAATCATAACCATAAATGACTTATCAGAGGGTTTAAAATTCTGATCAAGGATACAGGACTAGGAAACCGAGAGGGCTTGAAGTGGAAGAAGGCACAGCTCTACAAAGGGACAGCTGGAAGCACAGAAAACAAACAGAACGCTTCATACTTCACAGCTTTGTCAAGGGAAGGTTCTGTTTACCCTCAGCTGGCAGGAGACAAGTAGCAGCTTTGTGGAATTATGTTTGGTGCGTTTGGTGCCAATAGGCAGAGTTGAGGTTCCAAGAATGTTGGTGATTTATTGGATAACTTAAACATTCTTACCTAATTTTTTTTTTCCTTCAAAAAATCTTTGCCCCTACCTTGGCCATTTTTCATTCTTAACAATAGATTGTTAAGCCTGTTTGAAAGCCTGGGAATACAAAATTTAATCTAGTGTCAAGCCCTGGGAAAAAAAAAATTATTTAAGCCAATACCTATGCTTTGAAACATCAAATTTTATGAAAATTTAATCCTGGAATAGAGAAAGCAGAATCAAATGATAAATCCACTGTTTTAGAAGATGCCATGAATTTCCTGGAGGAGCACTTATAAATTCAGATTATATAGAAAAAAAATTCTTGATTATTCTGTAAGCATGTGGCATGCATTGCTTTCTAATTGTGTTCATTTTACAAGTTTTGATAACATAGCCCCCTTTGCCAAATATGTACATCAAAATTTATTCGGCTAGTCAACCGGTACCCAATTAATAATTCAACACCAACTTATTTTATTACTTTTCTCTGGCTAATCTATTACAGCAAAGATTTATTAGTTTTGCATAAGTAAAGCCTCCTAACCCCTTATCATTTCCACCCTGGCAACTCAGACATTAGAGTGATGAGTGGTCAGTGATAAGAAGAAGAGAAGCCAAGAGGCGGGAAAGAGAAAACAGACTAGGCAGGTGTTACCAAAAAATTTAGGACAGTAGCCTATGGTTGTTAAAATTCAGACTCAGCATCTGAGTTCTAAACTCTGTTCTACCACTGAGTGACTTCGGCATCAGTTCCTTCAGCTATAAAGTAAATGAGCTTGGATTCAACTACTGCTAAGTTTCCCCCTGGCTCTCAAGTTCTATACCACTCTCTTGTGTTTTAAGACCTCTCTTCCTTTCTGTTGAAACCTCCTCTTAAAAAAACAAGATATCACTATTTGCTTTGGCCCAAATATCACTGACGACAAGCATCATCTCTAGCTACATCCTGGAAAGACCAGACGCTCCAACGATGCCTTAAAACTGGCATCTTCCTGGGCTTCCTGGGCTTAGTTGGTTAAGCGTCTGCCTTCAGCTCAGGTCATGATCCCAGAATCCTGGGATCGAGTCCTGCATCGGGGTCCCTGCTCTGTGGAGAACCTGCTTCTCCATCTCCTTCTGCTCCTCCCCCTTCACTCGTGCGCACGTGCACACACACTCTCTCTCTCTCCACTGAATACATAAAGCATAAAACAAAACAAAACAAAAAAACAAAACCCTGGCATCTCTCCCACATCCAAAAGGGAACATGGGCTGGAACACACAGTCACAAGGACTACCCTTGCAGACTTCAAAAATGAGGCCTGCACATGTCTACTTTGTCGAACAGCCTGGCTGACTTTTGACCTGACTTCTTATTATTTGAAGCGGCTTACTGACACTGCCAATTACATCACACATAACCGAACACACATCTTGTCACCGAACCACAGATAGTGCCAAGCAACATAAAGGATCCAGGAAATACATACTTAAAACGTAAACCGCTCACACAGAAGAGCTACCGAAGGATCTGGAAGTACATACGCAAACGGCTCCTCTGAGGTTAAATAGTCACAGCTTAGGATTCTTCAGTGGCTGCTGCCACGGACTTGCTTTTAAAAGCTTCAGTAGCTTCTTAAGACATCACATTAAACAAAAGGCCACATCTATTTCTTCCAATAAAGAGCTAGCCCAATATTACTGGGTATGTTTAGGACATAGAAATAAAGCATGCCTTCCAGAGGTTGGAAAAAAAGAAAAACAGCCTTTTAGAATTAGTTTAGGCACCACTCCAATCTGAACCTTGTACTGTCCTTTTCAATCGCTGCAGAGAAACAATTAATAAAGGAACCCATTAAGACGTGATTATTGCTGCTAAAAAAGGAAGGTAGAATTTCAGTCCTTTGAAGTAACTGAGAATGATTCAGGCCTCATTACAGAGATATAATCTACATTCATACATTTATGTTAGTGATTCAAATCTATTGGGAGAGATTGAATTCCGTTAAATAGTGCATCTTTCCTGTGGAACTTTTCTCAGGCTTTCTCGGGCTAACCTCAGAGGTGACCTAACAATGCAAAGCAGAGGAGTATTTAGGGATTCAACTGTGCTATAAAAGAAAGGCTGTACAGAAAAGAAAAAGAAGAATGAGATATAATCTAAAAAGCTATGTCAGCTTTTCCTTTGGGCTGTTTTGTGAATGCCCTTCCTGTCATCACGCTGTACAGAAGAACAGCAGAAGGACTCTGGAAGTTTTAAACACTGCACCTGCTGCAACTAGATTTTAGTATGGAAGTCTGACGATGTGTTTTTTTTTTTTTTTTCCCATTTCAAACAGAATGAAAATATGAAACTTCTCACAAAGATCCCAACAGCTTTCTCTGCTGGAGCAGAAAGTCGGTAGATGTGGGGGTGAGGGGAATAGAGGGGGGAACTACCTTCAGGGTAGGAGGGGGTGTCTTTTGTGAGTCTAAAAAAAAAAAAATTAAGAGGATCTCAAGCTGGCATCAATAGTGTTGATGTCCAGTGTAGAGAAACCTCAAAATTACAACTTCCTTTATTTTATAACTTTTTACAGCAGAATCTTTACTGTATGGTTTCATCAAACATTAAAAAAAAACCAAACATGCAGTTTTAATTAGTTTTGTCAGTTCAAACATTTGGATTCTACTGAACAGTTGGACTGAAACTCAAATCCCTTAGAAACACTACGCTTTCTCTCAAGCATTCGTTAGGTCAGGTATAAAACTGTGAACTAGAAAATTAAAATTAGCACAGTGATTTCATTTTTAAACATCCAAACTTTAATGAAAGAACAAAACTTCGAGCATACGAATGACGTATGTTCTTTATTTAAGTTTCCAATTAATGGCTACAAAAATCAAAACTAATTGTATTAAATTAAAAAAAACCTACTGTGCTGTTCACCACATTGTCAAAATCTTTTCAGTAAGCATTGCAATTGGTTATAAACAAATGCAATTAAAATCCTGATTCTAGCATTACATGGTTCTATTTCAAAGGCTCTGAATGCATAGGAAAATATAAGCAGATGCAAGTAGTCATTTTTTTCAGGTCACTAAACAACGTAATTGGGCAATCATTGCTAATGCCCATCGCTAAAGTTAGATTTTTTATTTCTCTGTATTTTCTCCTCTTCACAATGAAGACTAAGGTCCAATGCACATTGTAGGGATTCTGGCTTGTTGTACATACAGACCCCAGCCCCTCTGATTAGCTCCCTTCCAATTACAGTTACAGAGGTCAAACTCCCAAGTTCACCTTGAAGCGATTCTCCATCTTAGAACAGCAGTCTAACTATTAAGTTGAAGCATATGAAATTGGCGCTTTGGAAGGTCAAAAAAATAGAAAATACAGCAATTTCATATGCTTCAACATAACACTGATGTTTAACTGCCTTCCAGAACACAAATATTTGACGCCATGACATCTTCAGTTCCTCCTCCCAGTCAACCCTTCCCTACCCAGTACACAGCAATTCTTGTAGGGATCCTCTAGGAACTATCTCTGACTGGGATCAGAACCGATTCTCACAGTTATCTGCGTCTCCTGCCTCTTCATTCTCGGCAAGGCTTCCTAGCCAGGGATTTGGTTCTATGTATACGTGGACCGTGAGCATTGCTGGCGACCCGGTGAGGGCGAGGAGGAGGGAGAACTGGTAGTGCAGCTCTATCGTAAAACAGAGCCCTCTGAACATTAAATGTAAGCATAGGAAAAAGAAGGACGCCCCTATTATGGCCAAGTGCAAAGGAAATCGCATGGAAAACAGCAGAACATTCGGCCAAATCCTATGGGTAAATCTTCGCAATCTCAGTAAAGTGCGTTCGCTTTGAAGTGCACGCGTGATTCAGTAAAGGACTCACGCTAGCAATTAGAAACTGGTCCTTTCGGTCCCCTAGTTCATTTGCGCCAAGGGAGAGGCGACTTTTAAGGGTGACGATAAATCTCCCTCAGCTTAAAAGGCAGAGAGGGCCAAAGTGTGAACTTTTTACTTCAGCAACGGAAGCGAGAAATCAGTGATTCATTAAAGCGGAGACCTCCTTGGAAGCTGGCAGAAGAGGAGGAAAAGAAGCTAATTATGTCTCCCTTTTCTGTGCTCACTCCGACCAGTTTATAATCTGCCGCTTCAGAGGGTTTATCCACAGCATCCTCTGCTTTCTCCCCCAGCCCGCCCCTCCTTCTGGGAGCCGAGGAGCGGGGACCGCAGTCGGCCAGGCGGCAAGCTCCAGGTGGCTCACAAGTGCTTCCCTGCCAGAGGAAGGGGGGAAAAGCTCCTACGCCGGAGAACAAGTGAGAAGGGGGCTCCCCAGAGGGGACCGGTTCAGGCTGGAGGACGGCAAACTTCGGAGAGCCCGAGGACGCAGCTCGCGCCCGTGGCCCGCGCAGCCCGCACGCCGCCGCTTCCCAGCAGCGCGCCGGAGCTGGAGGCGCGGGGCGGAGGCTGCGGCCGCGGGGCCACGGGGAAGGGCCCCGGCAGCCCCCAGCTCCGCGGAGGCATCGGGCTCTCTCCTCCTTGCTCCCCTACTCTCCCCCCACCCCACCCCGCCTCGGCCCCCTCCCCCTCCCTCTCCCTGGCGTTCCCAGCAGCCGAGGGTTTCAGATGTCCCACCGCCGTTTGACCCCCCTCCCCCCGCTTCTCCACCCCTGCAAATGAGGTTTGACCAGCAGAGGCAGAGCCCACCTCTGGCTTAGAATCACTGACATTTAGACTCCAGGCTTCAACCTGTTTACAAGCGGGCTTTCCAAAGGAAGGGGGTGGTGGGGTGGGGGGGGAGGGAAACAGGGCCAAACAAAACACCAACCGCCATCTCCCCCAAACAAGAAGTGACTTTCTGGAGGCTTCAAATCAACAGGCACCACCAAAAAGAGAAAGCAAGAGGGGGAAGCAAGCAACGGCGACCGGCAGCTCGCTCGCCTCCGGTTCTGACAACTCCAAAGGGACGCGCTTTTAGAACCGGCTAGCAGGCGGGGGCTCTGCCGAGAGGGGCGAGAAGGTGCCAACCCCGGAGAGGCGCAGATCTCTCCCCCAGCCTCCCACCCCGACCTCTGTGGGTTTTGTTCACCGTGCTGTCATCTGTTTTTTAGACCTTTTTTTTTTTTTTTTTTTTTTTTTTTTTGCATCTACCATGGTGAAGAAAGGAGTGAAGAAGAGAACAAAGTAACTCCTAGGGGAGTGAAGATCGCTGGGGACCAACACCACCACCGCCACCACCAGCTCCTGCTACTGCGGCCACCCACGTCCACCATTCACCGGGAGACTCGAGAGGCGCAAGGCAGCGGATCCGAGAAAGGAGCCAGGGGAGGCAGCCGGCCCTTCCGAGGAGTTATGGATGTTGGTGCATTCACTTCTGGCCAGATCCGCGCCCAGAGGGAGCTAAGCAGCGGCCGCCACCTCCAGCTGTCTCCTTGCCTCGCACCAGGTCTTACCCTTCCAGTATGTTCCTTCTGATGAGACAATTTCCAGTGCCGAGAGTTTCAGTACAATGTGGAAATGGATACTGACACATTGTGCCTCAGCCTTTCCCCACCTGCCTGGCTGCTGCTGCTGCTTCTTGTTGCTGTTCTTGGTGTCTTCCATCCCTGTCACCTGCCAAGCCCTTGGTCAGGACATGGTGTCACCAGAGGCCACCAACTCCTCTTCTTCTTCCTCTTCCTCCTCCTCCTCGTCCTCTTCCTCCTTCTCCTCCCCTGCCAGTGCGGGGAGGCATGTGCGGAGCTACAATCACCTCCAAGGAGACGTCCGCTGGAGAAAGCTCTTCTCTTTTACCAAGTACTTTCTTAAGATTGAGAAGAACGGGAAGGTGAGCGGTACCAAGAAGGAGAACTGCCCGTACAGTAAGTAACAAACGCGCGCTCCCCTCCTTCCAATGATCCACCCCCCACCCCACAAGGGGGGGAAAATCTGTTCCAGATGTGGCCAGCTAAATATTTACGTCCCCAACCCCTGTAAAATGATTAAGTGGAATACTTTCACACTAAATCACGCCCCCCCCCCATACATTGTGCAGCCGCACCCCCTCTCCTTGGCGCAGCTCCCTCCACACCCCCCGACTCTTTGCCACCCTATCTGCCCCGTCTCTCCGGCTTGTCATTCCCAGGACCACGCAGGGCGCTGGAGAGTTGTTGCTGTGCCTAGATGCCCCCTCTCCGTCTCCATAGCCCTTCCGCACCCCATCTCAAGGTCCCCTCTCCCTCCCTTCTGGAAATGGCTCGAGTAAACACATTTGGTTTCTTTTCGCTGGCAATCTTATTAAGAGTTTTGGGACAGTTTCCTCAAGCTGAAAATAATTATCCGCTGTCAATTATAGGGGCTTTATGGGACCTTTAAGAAAGAAAAGTCAATTCTGCTGGCTCCCCACCCCGATGTCTTTACCCCACTACCTATCTAGACAGGAGTGCAAACATTTTTCTGGTTCTGATTTTTTTTTCCCCCCTCATGTTGGTTTGAGTGATCGCAGTCCACGAAGTTAGCTTTTCAGGCACCACCGCTGCTATTTGTCTTCTGCCTGCCTTCTCTCTTGGTAACATGACGCTCACTCACGTCTGCATTGTCAATGGCATATGCGCTGCTTTGTGGTGTCCTGTTGTACTCCTTTCTTCTGAAACCTCTCATATTGCAGAGCCATACTACTACAGCTCTGTAAACATCTGGGACTGGATTCACACAGACCTCACACAAATTTCATTGTCATTCTTTTATTTTCAAAGTAAAAGTCATAAGTCTGTTTCCATGGTTATAGTTTGTCCCCTTGGATGATGTTTTCTGCTCAGGACGAATTACGCCCTCCGCCTCATCCCTGGATTTCTTTCCATTTTCTTCTCTCTCTTTCCTTCTTTAGCTCTTTCACTTCTTTCTTGCAGGGCTGTGGGCTGGGTAGAGGGAGGGAGAACTAGAAGAGGAGGGGTAGATATTGTGTCTCTTCTTGAATCAGTCCTGCAAAGCCAGATTATTCCTTTGGCTTCCTTTCCTAGTTACTTTCAAGTGGTGAGACTTATTCACTCTCTATTGATTGCTGTTTGAAAGGATCCTGAGGCTATGTAATGGCACACTGAGGACAGTAGACAATGACATTTAAACATCTTTAATGACCATTTAGCATTATCTCAATGGTCCTTCCAAATTACGCTTTCTGTGTCAGTTGTTTGGGAATTTCTTGGCAACTGACTTAAATACAAGGGTTGGACATTCCAAGATACCTTGGCCCAGAAAAGTATCTGGTACTAAGGAGAAAGACAGTTAATCAGAATTTAGCATTTTCTTTTTAAATAAAGATTTATAGGAATTAAGACTTAAGACTTCTTATTTGGGAATCTACATATATTCAGCATTAATTTCTGTTCCTCTTCAGCAGCTGTTTCTGTTTACTAAAATTAGCAGTATGTTTAGAAGTAATAAAAATACTTGTGAAAGTATTTTAAAGTATTCCATCTTGTGTTTAATATAGAGATTTTAAATAGTCCTATTTTTTTCCATTCTGATTCATAGAAAGGGGCTGAAATAATGTCATTTATGATTTTTTTGTTTGAAAGTCATTTGTTACCTGAATTCATTAGATACTGTGCATAGATGTTATAGTTGTTGATTAAAATTTAATACCTTTGTTCACTTCTAAAACAAAAGAGTTGTGTCATCCAGGTAGGATGATAGGGGAAGAAGTAAGCTAAACACTTGCTAAAGAGTGAGATGGGAGTTTAAAAAGAAAAAAAAAAAAATCCCCATTGACTGAAACCTTTCTTTGTATTTTTAGTTCATGGAGATAAATATATTTTCAAAGTGTTAACCTTGAGCAAAATTCCATTTGTTATTTGTTTCTTCTGAACTAATTTGATTTTGCTATTGGTATATTTTAACTGTCTTTATAATGTGAAACAAGGACCAATCTATACTAGGTTGTTTACACAACTGAAATTAATATTTTCTAAAATAATAATTGTGTGTGCTTATTTAATAAAATGATTGTCCGGATACACATAGAAATATATTTTTACAACAAGACTTATCTGTGAAGAGAAGAGTATATAATTTTTATTGCATAAAAACTAGTGTGGAGAATTTCCACTTTATCCAAAATATAATAATATCTCTTCCATATGATAAAGTGTAGCAACAGCCCTTGTTAAAATATCATATCTTATATAATAATACAATGTTAATTAATGGTTGAAAATGAAAGGGGGTAGGGCTTACTGCTAAATAATGTCAAACCATAATAATTTAGGCTTTCCAAGAACATCTGTATCAAAACATAGCAAGTGAAAAGTAGAGGTTGAAAAAGTCTTAATTTCACATGTGGCTGGGTAATCAGAACACTGCTACAGTTTCCAGCTGGACTGATTCAGCTGAACTACATGGTATCATTAAGATATTGTCTAAATGTTGCATAATTACATGTGAACAAACTTTTGCCATGCCTACAGGGTAACCAGCCAGCCAGCCCACCAAATGGTAGCCTGCTAAATATTAGGGTTTCTGAAGAGTGTCAGTTCCTTGTCCAAAAACCACTTTTCAGTAACATTTTCCTAAACAAGTTATTAATTATTCTCAATATACAAAGCTGTTCTTTTGAGGTTTGCTTATTTGAAGCTTAATTTTCTTTGTTACTTTTGACCCTAGTATTATTGCTGCTAAAATACAATAACAGCTTATCTAAGAGGTTACATGTTTGGGATGTCCTGGGTAATTAAACAACTGCTTTACTGGCTTTTTGCCAGCAAAATACTAACAAAAGGGAAGTAAGGAAATCACCCATAAGCATTGCAAAATCGTTTTTAACTTCTACCTCCAAAGCTGGTTCCCAGAAATTGGATGGTTCTAAAAATATTATATGCCTAAAGAAACTCTTCGCAATTTAGGTGATTATAACTTTTTTTTTTTTTTTTTGTGGAAGAAGGTTTTTGGTTTGATTCTATGCCATTATATGAAAATAGAATAAAGGAAGCAAAGATGAATTATGTTTTTTAAGCTAGAAGTCTAAGAAAGCTTGAATAATTTAGAATAGCTGTAGTGTATCTGTCACTAGGTTTGCTTAGGCTCATTTAAGTTTGTTTTATCATTCTTTACATCTAGCTCTTTGCCCTTGAAACATTACCACTCAGCTCCAGTTCTGGCCTCCTAGGAAAGCTGGATACAGCTGTTAGATACCCTTGCAACTGGGACTGGGTGGACTGACTTCTGGATGTGAGTGGACTGTGGGCTTCTCCCACGGTTGTCACTGGTAGAAAAGGGGAGTCTAGTGAAAAGAAAATGTATCCCTAAACTTGAGATTGCCAAGAATGGCTATTCTCAAAACAGAAAGCCACAGTGCTTGGGAGTCTTTGCAGAAAAGGAGTTCCGGAAACAACAGAGAAATCAGTGTAGCATGTGCCTATTTCTTCAAATATATAGATCATTTAACACATCATGGTCCTATAATTAAGGTATAACTATCCATATCTTTTCAAAGATGAAGCTGAAAAAAGGAAATTATCCAAGGTCATTCAATTGGAAACCAAATCTATTTGGTTATTTCTTTTACCTCCACCACTGGCAACATTGATGCCAATAATATTCTAATTAGATGCCTCAGAACTCTAAACAACAAATTCTAAAATCGTAACCACTTCTTGCTATGAACACCGACAGTTCTTCAGGTTCAACCTGGAACAGTAGTAAATTGGGAGAGGAACAGAAATGAAACATGTTCAAGGTGTCCTCACTGCAGGTGGCTACACGGTATCAGACAAGGTTAGTGCATTCTCTAAGTGAAATATCTCTTTCCATATTTTGTTTGGGCATATATCTGCTTATGGAAATACAAAATACATGTACACAGATCTCATCTCTTGAAAAGGGCATTAGAAATACATGACCATTTAAGAAAAACCCATGAATGTCATTGTGTATAGTAATTGTTTACAGCTGAGGGCAAAATGTTTAATTGTTCCCACGTGTAATAAAGTAAGTTTTTTTTGTAAATACCAGTGTGAAATTGGGCTGTTGCAGAAACTTCTGATATACGACTCTAAAAAGGGCAAAATCGTAGAGACCTCAAGCTATATATATATATAAAGAAGGCTTTAAAATGAGTCTACAAATCTAAAAGGTATTTTACCACATATAAATGACAAATTACTGTCTAGGATTAAAGGTCTGCCTTATTACTTCTAAATCAGGACTAGGACTTATTATAGGAAGTTAAGTAAGGGCGAGAAAGTAGTAGGGATTTGAATATCATGTCCTAATAAATATACAATGGATTTTTGGAAAGAAAACCTATATACAACTGGTATCCTCTTTAAGTTGTGGTCATTTCTAGAGTTTGGTTGCATAATTTACAGCTGACAGCACTTAATCATGCACACTGAGGATTTATGAAGGTGGAAGGCACTGTATTTAATGTTTACATGACACTGTCCCGTTGCCTTTACTGCATTCCTACCATATGGACCCTCCACTTTGATGGCTTTATCATAAATCCATTAAAAAATGCACAGTTACAGAGTTTCCTCTTCATAAACCTGATTTATAACCTACTAGAAGAAACCCAAGAAAACAGTTGGCAGGAATCATATGCCAATATTAGAGTCTGAGAACTGAGAAATGCCAATTTCTAGGTAGGTCTTGGGTATTTTAGGATTCTATTAGGCAAAGGTATGGCCCATTCTTTAAGAACAGGTGTTTTCAAAATGATGATTAAGCACAGAATTTAAAAGAAAAATTGTGTCTCACAGAGCCAAGGAAACTCCATTGCATGCACATTTTCTTCTATACTTTTACTGTCTGGTTTAGAGCAAAAAGGCTTATCCCAGTTCATCTTTTTAGTGTTTAATGAACTTATAGTAGAATATGAATGAGCACTTTAAATTCCTGCAGAGTTACCTTCATGTGCAGAGGCAAACCCCATTTATTATCCAAATGTCTGACTTCCCACAAGCCAAAAATGCTGGAAAAAAAGTTGACAGCTCATTTGAAATGGAGCTAATGTTCCTCACATTTATGAGCTGCCTGTGAATATCTACATCTTTCCTAAGCCTTAAATGTCTGGACACTTATCCAAAATTGTAGTACAAATGATATTTCTTTATTATCCTTCAGAAAGAAGAGTAATACATGTGTATGAGTTCAAAGTGATTTTAATCTATCTTAACATTAATTCTGTGAACTCTGCAATGAAGAGTAATTCAGATGACATTTTTAGTATTACTGTTCCAACATTTGTTCGCATTAAGAGTTGATACTTGCTTAATATAAGTAAAACATTAGCATTTCCCTCCCAGAATTTAAGTTCTTTTTCAATTTTCCAGTATGATGAGACATAAGATTTATGTTTATGTAATTTTAATACAGCTTTATCACAATCTAGAAGATAATGAACCTCATTTTGTCTCAAGTCTTTTATGCAGAAATATCTTCATTTTTTATGGTGTATTGCAATGATTTTAGACTCATTTACATTTACCATGTGACCAGTGGTGTTGTTACTTGGTTTTGCCAATCAAAAATACTTAACTTTTCATCACTGGCCTTCTTCCCCCGCAACCCTCTCTCCCCCACCCCAGCCCCCAGTGCCTGCTCCCTTTACCTATGCCAGTTAGTCTGGATGTCAAGTGGCAGCCTAGAACTAGGCCTCTAAATTTAGTGAAAGAAAATGTACCTGCATCTTGGGAAGTCATCAGTGACACCCTGGCCAAGGATTAATGAATATAAAATGTCAATGTTTTATAGAATCAGTTTAAAACCAAACATTTAATCAGTACAGAGTTGACACAAATAGAAAGTTTCAAGATACCTAAAAGGGAGTCAGGTCATCCACCAAATAATAGCCTGAAAGGCTCCCTGGCCTTAAAATCAGGTCAGTTGTGTTCTTTCTTTGAACACTGTGTTCTAATTGGAACAATAAATCAAAGAAGACACTCCGAGTAGATTCCCATGTAAGGTGGACAACTGGACAGTGACTTTTTACTGCTGCTAACACGTGCATCCAATTACCATCTGAAAGATTCATAGTGCTGGCAGTAAAGCATTGCCTCGTTTTATAGTTCACCTAATAATTCTTTAGCCTAAATCTGTCCACCTTTACCTATATCTAATCTGTCAGTATGTGTGTTATCATTAATGAGGAATTTTCAAATGTTTGGCATGTTTCCTACAGTGAAAGATGACATGGAACGATTAATGAACCATTTAATTAACCTTAATAGAAGAGGCAAAGTATTGATTAAGTCAATAGATCCCCAACTTCAGGTAACTGTCAACTAAATATAACCTAATAACTGCACCACAGCTGTCACTTATTTATGAATAGTGTGGGTTAACTGCAACTTAATCCCAAATAGCAATGTTTAACTGCAAAGTTCAGAACTTTTTAAAAAGATCATTTTTCGGGCGCCTGGGTGGCTCAGTGGGTTAAGCCGCTGCCTTCGGCTCAGGTCATGGTCTCAGGGTCCTGGGATCGAGTCCCGCATCGGGCTCTCTGCTCAGCAGGGAGCCTGCTTCCCTCTCTCTCTCTCTGCCTGCCTCTCCATCTACTTGTGATTTCTCTCTGTCAAATAAATAAATAAAATCTTTAAAAAAAAAAAAAAAAAAAAAAGATCATTTTTCTATAATCATTATTTTCTTTCAAGCACCTGGTGTTAACATGCTTTACTGAAAAACGTATGTGTTGGTTTTCATCCTTAACCTTGTTTGATGCCTTTCCCCTGTTTGAGGATAACCCGACATATTCATAAAGTCTCTACAAGTCAAGGTTCATCAACCTCTAATAGTTCTCTCTCTTTTTTTTTTTTTTAAGAATTTATTTATTTATTTGACAGAGAGAAAGAGTGAGAGAGGGAACACAAGCATGGGGTGGGGGTGGGAGAGGGAGAAGCAGGTTCATTGCAGAGCAGGGAGCCCGATGCGGGGCTTGATCCCAGGACCCTGGGATCATGACCTGAGCTGAAGGCAGACGCTTAAAGACTCAATAGTTCTGTCTTGAGACATTTATACACCTGAAATATTAGCCACCTGTGGTAGCCCTGCCTCTGATACTTTTTCAGAAACCATGATGCCTTTTCAGTCCTTCATTATTTTCCTCCTCTTTTCCTTGTCCCCTCCTCCCACCTGACTTTTTCCTGATTTCCAACCCCTTTCCACGCGTTGGTGGTATAGTGGTGAGCCTAGCTGCCTTCCAAACCCTTTCCACTCCACTTAGGCCAGGGAAAGTCATCCATTATCATTGCTCAGCATGTCATATTTGGAGTCAGCAGCCTCAACCTCTTTGACTGTGCAACATCCAAGATAGACAACTTATAGTCTATGCGATAAATTTCTTCAGCAATGTAAATTCCACAGACCCCATCAGGAGTCTCTTCTCACGTTGAATCTCCAGTGAATTCTTTCTTATCCCAGCACTCAGGTCAATTTCTTATAGCCTTGCCTTTAGTGAAATAGGCAAACCACGGAAAAGTACCTTCTGTGAATGAATGCTGACTGGTTATTAAATCATCCTTCTGTAGTTTGCCCCAGATTAAGTATTCTGTTTCCAATTACTCTCTTTTTACAGGTTCCTTTTACCTTTCTTTTAACTTGTTTTAGTACATGTAACACTTACTAGCTACTTTGTCAATTTCCCTACCTTTCTGTCTTTGGACTCTTGTGAGAGAAAGTAAAGACGATTTAGAGAATCAAATAACTATTTTTCTTCTATTTTAGTCAACATTTATTTCAAAGAAGATGAATGCTAACCATAAAGGTTTTTATTATTTCCAACTTCATGATTTCCCTTAAATTACAAAGCTTCTCTGTTCATCCCTGCCAAATGTAGCTTTAAAAAATAAAACTCGTTTTCTTATTAATAATGATTGTCAAAAAATGTAAAATACATATGCATATATATACTCCGACCTGACCAAATATAGAAATGCATATATCTTTGTTAGAAAAATATTAAGACACTGACAGAAGTTAGAATTTGAGTTAATAGAAACAGGTGTGTTCGTATTTCTTTCAAGGAAGAGGCTTTTTGTACTGATGGCTGAATTAAATTTATTTTTATTATATACAGAATCTGACTATATATGTTAGATTGCTCTGCTACCATAGTAATTAAAAGTCAAGCTTCTTTTTCCAATTGACTTCAAATTAAAAAAACACAATTGGTTTCAAATTATATAAATATACAGATGTAGATATATTTCCAAAGCTTAAATTTATTCGATTTATTAATAGAATTATTAAAAGAAAAATTAATATTTTGTAACATGGGGAAAATGGTGACATATGATATTAATTTACAAACTATTTCTCATCTAAAGTGAGTTATATTTACAATGTTATTAATAACAGTAATTACCAATATAGTAAGCCAGATTTTTAGGGCATTTTTTGGAACATTGCCGTAGAGGGGTATGATTCTACAAATATGAAAAAAGAAGTGCTAAGCATGTTGATCGGATTATGGAATAAAAACTTAATAAACAAAACGACAGAAGTGCTTTAAAGCTGAAGCAAGAGAGACAGTAAAGGACATATAATCAGAATGTTCGAAGCCAGAGGAAAAGCAGAAGAAGCCAGAGAGCATTTAGACACAGACTGTGGAAGGAGGAGGACATGCTTTTTGCTAGAGTGATGGAGACAAGGGTTTTGAACTCCCAGGAAAGAGATCAAGCTAATGAGTAGCATTGCAAAAGGGCTGACATGACAAGAAAGGTGTGAAGGAAATATAACCCAAGCACAGGCATTTGATGGCATGCTAAATTAACTGAAATGAGAACCTGCGATCTAAAAAGAATCCTACAGAAGTAATCGTACCACGGTATCAAAGTCAGAAAGGCTAAGTCCAGAGTTCCTGCTAAAGAGGCAGTAGGAAAGAGGGATTGAAAGTGTGGGCTTTGATTAAAAGTGATTACAAGTATGGTCCTGGATTGAAAATGCGCTTTGAAGACACAGAAGTGGGTGTAGTTAAGGTTTTGAACTGCCAGACAACAGTGTATGACTTGGGCAAGTTGTTATCAGTAAAACAATAACATTAACAATACCTTCCTCTTTCCTATGTGGTCGCAATTAAGTGAGATTATTCATTCATTCAGCAGAAATTGGGTGCCTGCTTTGTGTCAGATACTGTGTGACACGTACATACAGTACTGAAAAACGATGGTTTTGCTCTCATAGTCTAAAGACAGTGACCAAAAGAAAGTAAGATCAAGTAAACAAAGATGTGATGAAAAATTGGGGTAAATGCGAGGAAGAAACAAGTAGTATACTCTAAAAGAAAACAACTGGGAACTATTCTAAACCTCATGGTTAAAAGACATCTGAAGGTTGGGGGTAGGAAGAGGATGGCGAGTGATGCCTCCTCCAAGAAGTACAGAATCAGTGCACTGAGCCTGGGGTGTGGTGAGAAGTTTGAAGTCAGACTTAATGAATGGACTAGATTAATGGTGCCTGGTGCCTAATAAGGCCTCATCAAATGGGTATTATATAAAGAAAATGTAAAGATGATGCTTCCCTTTGTTTTAAGGAATAGGATCAGGAAAGCAACTAGCAGATTATTTGCTGAAGAAGGAAGTAAAAATACTGGAACTGAAGAAAGGCAGGAATGAGGAATACACCTAGCATTTTTATTAAAGGGAAATATTTGAACATCTGAAATTATTTAAGATTTGCAATTGTAGTATTTGTAATGCTCTACAGTTTGGGGGGAATGAGCAAAGATCTGGTTTATTAAGAAACTAGTAACAGATATTTGAAAACTGAAGATAATTTGAGGAGAGAGAGAAGAGTTGAAAATTAAGAAGATAACACATGAGTTCAAGGACATATTGTAAAAGAACAAAGGAAAACAAACAGGGATGAAATAGGTAACTATGGAGATTGGAGGAAAGGAGATTATTGCAGAAAAGGAAAAAAGAGAAAAGTGATTCTAGGTGAGATATTTCAAGACAAATTATGCTCCAAGTTATAATATGATTTTGAGCCAGGATTATCAGAGAGGCTCAGCTCTCAGTAAATTCTGTAGAAGGTTCTTGATTCTCATCCCATGACTGCGGCCTTTTTGGTCCATAGCCTCAAAGGGTTTACAATCTAGCCAGAGATCCTCACAAGGGGTTGGAAGATATAATATAAGACATTTATACCAACCATCAAAGAAGCAGGGCAGAAACGAAATGGACAGCAACCCATGCAATGCATGAATGACAGGGGCAGTATCACACTGATGATAAGGACTCCAGCTAGACATCGACAGAAGGAGAGGAGCAAGAATGTCCTAAAAGAGAGCACAGAACCTTGTGTGAAATTTCCAGCCAATAACAGGTAGGCAAAGGAGGTGGAGCAGAGTTTACAGGCTGGGGCTACCTTATGAAACACTAAGTAAAATACACTAGAAAGTGCTGCCCTGTGGGGCGGGGGTATGGTATATAAATACCCTTATATTTGAGAACTTCAATTTTCTGCTAAAATGTTACATGAACAGATTTTTCATTTAAAATTGACCTTCGTTATTTGTTTTACTTCATGAAGTAAAGGAAGAACAAAGAGAAAGCAGAGCAATATTTTACAAGGCTGTATAAATTATAGTATAATAGACGTAACCTAAACATACTGAAATTCTAGCTTGATCAGCAAAACAAACCAAAACTCAAAACTGATTTTATATTAGGGACACAAAATAGTTCTTCTGATCCACCCCAAATGGCATTCATCGTTGCTTAAAAATTTAAAATAGTCTCTACTGCAGAAGTTCTTAAAATATACATAGCGCTGGGAAGGGTTTTGTCATTTCTCAGCCGATTCCCAAAGGCTACTATTGAAGCCTCATCAGTATTTGTTCCCATTGTGTATTTCTTCTTGTCATTACTGTTCTAAATTAGCTCAGGCTTACCTGGTTTAGATGATTAGGAAAAGAAACAAAGTAGATACAGCTCCTTTTCTTGCAAAAGAATATACTTAAATTTTTTAAAACAAATGAGGCTTAAGACATGGACAGCAAGTATGAAACTTATACCCAAGATGAAGCCCATGAGCTCTGGAGACCAACTTCTTGATACAGAATCGGGGTTGTAAAGCTCGGCAGCTTTGTGGTCTCGGACAAATTACTACATCATGATCTTTGCAACAATTAAGTGAAGATAACATCACCTACCTCATCAGTGTTGGCAGGAGGAGTTTGTAAGCTTACAACTGAGACTATAAATGTGAAATTCTCAATACAGGGCTTGGCACACTTTAAGAGCTCAGTATGTTAGCTCTCATTACCATTTTATGCTAGGACTGCTGTGTTTTTTTAAAATTATCTCATTTTCTGAAATGATCCCTAAGTCATGGCCTAATATAAGATTAGACAGAAAGCTGATTATCATACTACTATACTTTATTTTATAGTTTATAAGGCATTTTTATATGTTCTTGAGTTGATTCGTAGGAAAATTCTATAAAATGAATAGTCATTGTTACTCCCATACTATATTTAGAGGAGAAAACCGAGTCTGAAAGTTATGATGCCAGGCTCAAGTGCGATAGCATAAGTGAGTCAGGATTCAAACCTAGTCCAGGATCAGCAAAGAGACCTTCTGCCTTGGTGCTGGGACAGTCTCACCATGTACCTCTTGCCCTGGCATATTTTCGGTAGCACCCTATTCACTCTTGAAGGCCAGTTTGTTCTGTATAAGGCACAAACCTACACAAGCTAGTTCCCTATTAAATACTTTAATTTCTTCACAATGTCCTTGAACAAGAACAAGTTCTACATTCCTTAACAGGTCCTGTGAGGCTCTCAGTATTTCTTCCCTACTGATTCCCAACCCCATTTCTTACTATACTCCCCATTATAGACATACTGAGTAGATGTTAGCTCCAGAACATTCCTTGTCCCCTCATGTCCAGACCTTGTATATACAACTGGGTCTAGCTGGAGTGACATTTCTTCCCTTGCCCCTAGCACTTCTTCCTTTCAAAATCCTCTTAGATGTCACCTCTAGGATACCTTCCTGAACTCTCACCAAGCACTTTGTCTCTAGTATTTTAACACACTCTCACATGTGATTAGTTTACCCATCTAGTTTCCTGATCCACAGAAAACATGCTGAGGGTAAGGACTGTACATATTATACTCACCTTCACATGCAAGCCCTCAATACAGAGTCTGGCATATAATGGGTCCTTTCTATATATTTACTGGGTTAAAAATTGTTGTTTTTAACTGCTTATCCTCAGTACAAATCACTTAGACTCCTTGGTTCTGTCACTTTGTCTGGAAAGCATGATTAATATACCACTTACCCGAAAAAATGTGGTTTAAGTAAATTACCTTTTAAAATTACATTGGGTTCTAAGTTCTACAATTCTAAGAACTCAGAAAATGTTAGGGCCATCATTACTTAACTGAATGTCAAGTACTCAAATTCACACAAACTTCTGGATGGAAATATTATGTAATCCCTTGAATTGGACCCATATTTCTCCAGTTTTCCTAAAGCTACTATTGACTACGGTCAGTGGATAGAAATGATGACTTTATTATCTTTTAAAAATTGATGTTGGCTGTGAGATACTTTTTGTTTCAGAGTTATAGTTGGATACTGGAATATTTGGTAACAATTAAGAAATGAGCAATTCTTGGTAATTCATTTAGAGAAGAAGAATGTACTGCAAAGACTGGGAGTAAAAGTGTATGGTTCATAGTCTTAGTCGTGTCAAAACTATGGTTCATAGTCTAAGTCGTGCAATCTTAGGCATGCCATTTACTTTAACCTGACCTCAGACACCTCATCTACAAAATGAGTGCAATGAACTAAATTATTATTAAAATATTTTTACTCGATACACTCATTGCCTAGATTAAGGGCCAGATTTTGCAAGCATACCAATATTAGGATATAACAACTATGATATGCTGAATAATAGCCATCCAAAGATACGAAGTCCTAATCCCTGGAGCCTGTGAATGCTACTTTTTATGATAAAACTTTTGCAGGTGTGACTGAGTTAAGGCTTTGTAGATGAAGAGATAATCCTACATTATCCAGATGGGCCTTACATGCTGTCACTTGTTCTTATTATAAAAGACAGACAAAGGGAGATCAGACGCACACAGAAGGCAGTTCAGTGATGGAAACAGGGAAAAAGAGACTTAAAGATATGATGCTTTGGTTCTGAAGATGAATGAAGGAGATGTGAGCCAAGGAATGTTGCTGTAGAAGCTGGAAGAGAAAGAGAGTCTCCCCCAGAGCCTATGGAAGGAGCGTGGCACCTTCATTTGAGCCCAGTCGAGTGGATATTGGGATTCTGGCCTCCAGTCTGTGAAAGAATCAATTACTATTGCCTTAAGACACCAACTTTGTTGCAATTTGTTACAGCAGCCAAAGGAAACTAATATAGATTTGATACCTCAGAGTGGGGTACTGCTATCACAAATACCTAAAAGTGTGGAAGTGAGTTCAGAATTAGATAATGGGAATAGGCAGGAAGAATTTTGAGACACATGATGGAGAAAGCCTTTTTTGTCTTAAACAGACTTCTGTAGAAATATAGGCTTTTAAGCACTCTGGCAAGGGCTCAGAAGGATGTAAAGAGCAGAGTAGAGAAAGCCTATGTTATCTGAAAGAATACATATCTCTTCACAAATGGAATATTGGTAGAAATATGAATATTAAAAGTGATTCTGGGGGCGTCTGGGTGGCTCAGTGGGTTAAGCTGGGGCCGTCGGCTCAGGTCATGATCTCAGGGTCCTGGGAGTCCCGCATCGGGCTCTCTGCTCAGCAGGGAATCTGCTTCCCTCTCTCTCTCTCTCCTGCCTCTCCGTCTACTTGTGATCTCTGTCAAATAAATAAATAAAATCTTTTAAAAAAAAAGTGAGTCTGATGACAGCTAGAGGAAATAAGGATGTTACTGGAAATAAGGAAATAAGCATGTTACTGGAAACTGGAGGAAAGACAGTCTTTGTCATATAGGGGCAGATACTTAGCTGAGCTGTGTATTACAGTCATGCGGGCAGTAGAACTCGCCTGTGGTGAACTTGCAAATGTAATTGTGAGGAATTCCAAGAAAAGTGTTGAAGATGCAGCCTGATTTCTTGTTGCTTTTAGTAAAATGTGAGAGAAAAGAGATAAAGTGAAGAAAGAACTATTGAGCAAAACAGAACCAGAACTTGATGATTTGGGAAATCCTCAGCCTATCCAGTTAGGAGCTACACTAGTAAGGAAGTGTGCTCTATAGAAAAGGCCCGAGGTTGGGGGCAGGGCTGGCTGGAGAGCCTTTATCTAGTGCTGGAAAGATTGGCAACATGACTCATAGGCTCCCTCAGCCATTTCAACAGACGCTAGGAATAGAGATTATAAAAGGAGGATCTGAGGAAGACCCTCCGACTACCAACATGGATGCCTATGACATACATAGGAGACCCACAAGATTGTGAGAATGTTGTATCAGCAGAAACACTGCCAGCTTAAACTGAAAGAGACAGAGCTGTCAGATTCCCACAACTGTACAGGCAGGAAACAGGCCAATAAAACTATTTGGCTACAAACACATGGTAGCTTTAAAAAAAAAAAAAAAGAAGAAGGAAGGAAGGAAGGATCACCAGGATCACCACGAGGGCAGAGCCTTTGGCACAGAAGGCAGAACCACAGGTGTAGAGGCAGATACCCTAACCATTGGCCGAGAGGTAAGACCCATAAGCTATGGATGACTATTCTAAGGCACTAAAATCTACAGGAATTTGCCCTACTAGATTTTGAAATTGGTTGGGACTGGTGACACTTTATTTCCTTTTTCTTCCTTCCACTTTCCTTTTTTTGTAATGGAAATGTCTGTAACTGCCATACTATGCCTGTCCCACCATTGTATTTTGGAAAGAGATACTTTATTTTCTGGTTTTACAGATTCAGAGATATAGAGGAATTTTGCCCCAGGATGGAGCAGTGTCTTTCCCACAACTGATTTAGATACTGTAGATGAGGAGACTTGGGATTTCTTAACTGATGATATTTAAATGAGATTTTGGAGTGGAGTTTATGTTGTGTATAAACTTTGAGGGATGTTGGGACAGGACGAATATAGTATACATGAGAGACGGATGTGAATTGTGTGGGTCCAGAAGGTGGTATAGTATGCTGAATAATGGTCATCCAAAGATATTGGGTCTTAACCCCTGGAACATCTGGACATTGTCACATATAGTGTTTTTGCAGCTGTGATTAAATCAATGATTTTGAGGTGAGGACATTATCCTAAATTATCCAAGCAGGCCCTAAACACCATCACAAATGTCTTTACAAAATAGAAGCAGAGGGAGATTACATACACACACAGAGGGTAGAGGATGATTGATGATGGAAGCAGAGAGATTGAAGATGCTGTACTACTGGCTCTGAGGACAAAGGAAGGGCCATGAGCCAAGGAATATGGCTCAAGAACCTGGAAGAGACGATGTATGGTTTCTCCCTTAGAGAGCCTTCAGAAGGAATGTCACCCTGCCGACATTTTTATTTCAGCCCAGTAAAACTGATATTAGACTCCTGAAGTTCTGGTTCCCGGAATTGTCAGAAAATAAATTTCTGTTGTTTTAAGCCACCAACTTTGTGGTCATTTGTTATAGCAGCCCTAAGAAACTAATACAGTCACCTGTGACCATTTTATGTGGCCCAAATTAAGGATAATTTGACAAAAATAGTGTCTTATGATGGACAGTACCAAGCATGAATTCAGATGTCAGTGTGAACACTTTATCCACCTCTTAATTGTCTAAATGTCTAGATTCTTCATCTGATCAATTAAGAGTAAAATAATTTCTGTAAAAGTATCTAGCCAATTATCAAGCTTATAAAAGAACCTCAAATTTTAGTTGAATCTATATTGACAATGAGTTTAAATGACCATATATCTTAAAACATTGTTTAACAAATACAGTTTATCTGCACATAGTAGCTTGATTGCTGGTCACTACCAGGGCCAAAGAAGGGCTTTGATTGTTTGATGCAGAACTGTGGCCTGACTTTTCCACTGGGTTATAAATTCAGTGTGGATTAAAGAGTATCTGTTCTCTTCCTCCTCAGTGGTCTAAGAGCCACACTCCTGTACCACATGCTAAGCCCATGGAAACCTTTCCAACTTAAAGATGCTTTTTTAGAGTTAAGGTGAGAGAAGATCTACTTAATAAATGGATAATATAGGGGCACCTGGGTGGCTTAGTGGGGTAAGCCTCTGCCTTCAGCTCAGGTCATGATCCTGGGGTCCTGGGATCGAGCCTCACATTGGGCTCTCTGCTCCGCGGGGAGCCTGCTTCCTCCTCTCTCTCTGCCTGCCTCTCTGCCTACTTGTGAGCTCTGTTTGTCAAATAAATAAATAAAATCTTAGAAAAAAAATAAATGGATAATATAATTAAAAGGTAAACAAGTGGTACTTTCCAAAGTATTTCAATGTCTCTCAATATATTGAAGCCATATTTGTTCTCTTTGAAACTATACCCTGCATCCTCTATCCTCTGTCACTGTGGATAAAATTCAGTAACATCCTAGTTTAAGCTTTTCACATCACAAAAATGTTTCCATAATGGTGCAACTCTCCTAAAATTTATTATCATGACTGTTTATATCACTTAAAATTTTAAAGCTGGAAAAAAGCATGGTTCTAAAACTGGCATTTCCTCTTACAGAAAATTAGTTCCTCTCACAGCAGTATGGGGCTATGAAGTTGCAGACAGCAGATATGTGTTTTGTCGTCATGTCTTAGGGTAATGGGGCTTTTTTTCCAAGCTTAGGCTGATGATGACACCTCCTAAGTTGGAGTTTGATGGCACTCACTCCTTTTTCTCCTTCACACTCAGAGTTAACAGAGTGTTGGGGCTACAGTAATTTGAGAAGAGAGGGAATGGTGGTGATATTGGGAAAGGAGGGTGCAATTAGGAATAGGGCTGTCCTACAAGGGACCTGGGTAAAAGGTCTGATCCACAGTTATCTTCAGCACAACGAACATGCTGGGCAGGAGGATCAATCTTCCCATCCCTGGTGGCATTTGAAGATTTTTACTTCTAGTTTCTGGGACTGCACAAATAACATAGGTCCCTCCAAATCTACAGGAAGCTTCCAAAACATGCTTAGCAATACAATAGCAGTTGTCAGCTCTGACTTGAGAGGCAGTCCCTACCGATTTCTCGTAATAAAAATAAGATTCCTTCTAATAAGTACATAGAAAAGACATTTGGAACAAAAAGAGCAAGAGAGGCCAGATTTGAAATAGCTAGTTTTTTTTTTTTTTTAAAGCAACATTAAGTATTCTCAGAGTTGGGCCTCTGGACCACATGATCAGAATGAACTAGGGTGTTGGCTCAAAATGCAAATGGTAGGGGTCCTCTTCTGCAAGGACCGCACAGGGGCAGGTGAAACTGGTAAGAGGTACACACCCAGGAATCTGAACTTTAATAAACACCTCAAGTGATTCTTTTTTTTTTTTTTTCAAGTGATTCTTAATACCAACAAACCTCTAAGAAAAAGTCAAATTAAGGATGACACTAAGTTAGGTGTGGAGGTGAGGAGATAAAAGGCCAAAGGTGTTTCGAGCTGGAATAATCTAAAAAATTTGGCAGAATGAGTTTCAGACGCATACTGCATGTTTGCCTATTTTCCATTTTTGCACATATTCGGGGAATGGGGAAAGTGCCAGTCTATTTTGTAAAGAGAAAGTCGTTTTAAAAGTGAGTTAACACATATGCTGGAATGTAAACACTCTCTGGTTGGAAGTTCCTGGTAAACCTGAGGTGAGGTAAGTTCTCAGCTCACGGAGTGTGAAGGTCCGAGGCACATGGGCCAAGTCTGGGGTGAGCGGAGAGATGATGTGACACCAGTGTGAAGCTGGCTGTCTTCTTGTCTTCTCCCCGTGTCGGGTGCCCTGCCACTGCTATTTATGAGCAAGAGCTGGGGATGCTACATCAAATGACAATGGTGTAAACAAACTTTCAGTGACTCAGGGCTCCTCCCCACTTGTTTTGTTATTATTATTATTTTGAAACCACAGGAATCTGTGTACAAGCACCCCTAATCTCAAGAGTGTTAGCTGGAATGGAAACCTCCAAGTAATCACTTGACTTTGCTGCACAGTTTCCAAAGCTAGAATCCTGAAGCTAGAATCCAGATGATAGTCTAGAGTTGCCCGAAAATGATCTTTCAAATCCCAGCAGCTCTTTAATGACTTAGGCATTATTGAGAGGAATTCCTCTCTGTGGTAAGGCTCTCTTTCCTTCAGTTGTGGAAATTACCTCAGCACCAGTTCGCATATATGACCCTTTTTTCAGGTGATTCCAACTGGCAGGCACTACAGTGAAGGCTGTGTGATATGCCCACCTTGGGGGTTCCATGAATATGCAAATGATGGCTTCCCTTCTGGTTCATGACATTTCTTTATTCCTACAAAAGACATCTTGGACCAGATTTACAGCTCAAATAACTTACAGAATGTCTCTTGCAAAGTCACAGGGAATATGAATCTGGAAATATTAATTAAAAAATCAACAATTAGCACACCCTTTGATATATCTTTTTTCCCATGTTTATTTCTTTTTACATATTTTTTCTTTATACTGAAAGCTTCAAAGTCATTTAATAAGATGAGCCAGAATATGTCCATCTGAGTTGAGCTATATGTAATCATAATTTATTAATCTGAGATGGCTACTGTACTGACCAACCTCAAGTAGTGTGGTTGGGTTTTTCACAGTCTAAAAAGATTTCATGGGGTTTTAAATTATTTGTTATAGCCTGCTGTTCCCTCTGAGGTATCTGGCCAAAGATGTTTTTGCCCTAATGTCCTGTGTTCCAAAGAAGGCATCAAATTGTGGTTTTGATTTGATGCCTTCTTTGGAACACAGGACATTACACTATTGGGTATTTACCCTAAAGATACAAACGTAGTGATCCAAAGGGGCACATGCACCCGAAAGTTTATAGCAGCAATGTCCACAATAGCCAAACTATGGAAAGAACCTAGATGTCCATCAACAGATGAATGGATCAAGAAGAGGTGGTATATATACACAATGGAATACTATGCAGCCATCAAAAGAAATGAAATCTTGCCATTTGCGACAACATGGATGGAACTAGAGCGTATCATGCTTAGCGAAATAAGTCAAGCAGAGAAAGACAACTATCATATGATCTCCCTGATATGAGGAAGTGGTGATGCAACATGGGGGCTTAAGTGGGTAGGAGAAGAATAAATGAAAGAAGATGGGATTGGGAGGGAGCCAAACCATAAGTGACTCTTAATCTCACAAAACAAACTGAGGGTTGCTGGGGGGAGGGGGTTTGGGAAAAGGGGGTGGGATTATGGACACTGGGGAGGGTATGTGCTTTGGTGAGTGCTGTGAAGTGTGTAAACCTGGTGATTCACAGACCTGTACCCCTGGGGATAAAAACATATGTTTATAAAAAATAAAAAATTAAAAAAAAAAAAAGAAGGCATCAAATTTTTTCAACTTTAAAAAAAAAATCTCATATTGAACACTGCTGATTTTATTCACTAGAAATATGCCATCCATAAACTGTTATATCATTTTCCTTTTTGATGACAAGGATTATAGAATAAAGCATCCTGTTCTGGGCCTTCCTACTATCCCATGGTCTTATTCAGTGACTGACACTTAAACTGAATTAAAGTTTTCAACTAGTAATAGTAACCCTTTGTCCTACAGTAAAACTAGAAAGAAACTAGAAAAAAAAACAAACTTAGAAAAAGTTATATCCTTAAATTCATTCTTATTTTACCTTAAACATAATAAACATTCAGTAATACTCTTACAATTTCTTAGATTAACTGCATGGAAAACCCCTGTTTTTCCATGTTGATCACTGAAAATGTTTGGAGGCAGTTCAGTATTAATCAACATATGGGTTCTTCATGTCCCACTGATTGTTTTATCATTTTGGATATCAACAGAATCCACTGAAAACACAGGTAAAGTTTTATTTAAGAAACAATATAACAGTGATTTTATTAGGCAACATTGAATGATTGGCATAAAACGGGGGAACAGTCTTAGCTACTGATACCTAGCTCCAGGGTTGTAGAGATTGTTTCAATTCTGTTTTTAGAATGGGATAAAAGAATAACAACTAGTGGCATGCCGTTAGTTGTTTAGTTAGTCCTATCTTAGTTAGTCCTAAATACTTCACATGTGTACTCATTTAATCTTCGAACAACCCTATGTGTGGGTACCAGGAGTGTCACCCCAGCTTGCAGATGGGGAAGTCTAAAGGTGCCAGGAGGCTGAGTAATTTCACTGCAGTCTTAACAGCTGATAAGAGGTGGAGCTGGGACTCGAACCCAGGTAGAGTGGCCCCAGTGAGCATGCGCTTAATCAGTATGCTACAGCACCCTTCCATAGGATACAACTTACAACCAGTCAGATTTGAAATCCTTTAGTCAAGCAGAGGCAAACTGTCAGTATGGGACATTAGGAAATTAAACCTGATAGCTGGAGTTTTATGCAGTGTTCTATGCTTTCTTGACCCAATTTTGCCTCCTAAAGACCAAAGAAGATCTCTTCTTGCTATCTACCAATTTGTACCTGCAGCTTCAAAAGGCCATGTCTTGATACTCACGATGACTAAAACAGAAACAGGGGGAAAAAATGTACTTTTCCAGCAATAAACTTTTTAAAGAATGATAAACTGGAAATGTTTTAAAAAACAAAGTTTTATAGTACAAAGTTATTTTTCTATCAGTTCTTTCAGCTCTTAATTCTTTATGTCACTTATGTACGATCAAAGATAATACTTTTGACCTAATCGCCTATGAGGAAAAAATACTGTGTTTTCAGGCAGCTTGGGAAGTACTTATCTTGAAGCCAAACTTCCCAAAGATATATTCTTTCACTAAGAAAGCATAATGTTAAGAGTTTACTTTTCCCTTTTTATTTAATGTCCCCATAGTTTCCAAGTTCAAGACTCGAGGTATTCTCTTTATTAAAGAAAGTCATTCAAATTAAACCCCTATACCTACATGTAGCCATTTTTAAATCCAAGGAGAACTTAAAAATGATCCATATATTGAATCAAATAAAAGATTTACTCCCCTGTCTTAGCAAATGTCTTTCTTAATGAATTTCAACCAAACTTACCTAGACTCAGCTTTTGGCATACCTCATGCAAATGGTCGATGTGCTTTCTGCTTTTGAAGGCAAATTGATATTCACAAATCATATGTCACAAGCCACTAAAAGTGTCAGAACCCCACAGCAGGCCCTTGGTGGCTTGTTAATCTCCCCTGTTTAAAGGAAACAGACTAATTCACTTAAATCTAATGAAAGCCATGCCTGCTCTAGCCCGGTCCCTCAGAGTGTCAGCCCATGCAAGTCCTGCCTTCTTTCTTCACCTCCTTCTTTCCTGGCCCCAACAATTAAACATGAAACTAAGAAGCAATGATCTCCTTAAAGTTGCCATGTCTGAGTTACTTCAGATGTCACATATGTACAAAATATTGAATTTTTTTTTCTCATTGAAAGTACATACAAGAAGGTACCCCCACCCACCTTTCACCATTGTTCTCCACAAAGATAAAAAGATAAACCAGGATGCTAAATGGAGGGACCAGATGTATATATAACCTTTTGCCCTCATTATTCTAGTTGGCTTCCATTAGGGGAAGAAGGAAAAAATAAAATAGTATGAAATAGGAAATAACTGATACAGAGTGGTGAGAATGAACTTTATAGTGGATTGGTTAAATCTGGAAATATGATCTGAATGATGGAAGAGTTGTTTACAAAAGTACCAAACCATAGGTGATTGGTATGTTGACAGAAGGGAAGGAAAGAATTTCTCTTAATTCTATGTACCCAGAAATTGTCCAACTGTGGTCAATCATGCCTAAGCTACATTATTTTTCAATATTTCCTTTTTTAACATATTTTTTAATACTTTGTAAGAAGAGTCAAATATTCTCTGACTCTTTTTGCCCAAATCCACACAACCCTCATTCTTTTGGCTAATAATTATGCCTGCTTTCCCCTTCCAATGTTGGGTATTTTTCTCTTTTAATAGCATTATCTATATAGGTGGTTCTCCATGCTGAAACTAACTGAAACCCATGGTAAGGTGATATTTTTCTATTAAGTACCTTAGTGGCAAAGGAAGAGATCTGGGACAGGGATGAAAACAGATCTTTACTTTTAACATATGTCCTAATCAAGCTTAAAGTCATAAGAGTGAAAATCTGGAGTTAGGACATTTAAAGGGAAAAACAATTTTCATTGCAAGCATACTGTACATGTTAGTCATGGCTCAGTGGAGTACAGATTTTATGGAGCAAGAAGGGGGAGGTGCAAGAAGAAGGTTTTGAGTTTCCTTCCAAATGTATTTTTAAAAAAGCATTACAGAATCAGGATTTATTGGGGGGGGGGAAGGAAGACAATAATGAAAAGGAAGCTTTTTCTTTGGCAAATTACCTGAGAACAGAATTGACCACCAGTAAAGGGGCATGAAGAGACAAAAAGAAGACAATTAACTGAAGGGCTCCCAATGTGGCAATGTCTGGAATCTCACAAGACAACCTGCCAGAGACTGCTGACGCTAATCTTGGGGCATAAAGTCTGAGTGGAGACTGCAGGAACGGAAGGAGCTTTCAGAGGTCATTTAGGTCACCTCCCCCGTCTCTCCACAAACCACATTCTTTGTCATTTTAGGTATCTTAAACCCACACTGATATTTAAACATCATCTTAATTGGAAAATCAGTAGTTCTCACTAATAACCAATTCTAGCTTTGAATATAATATCTGGAGAGAGAGAGAGAGAGAGATATGTATACATATACATACATACATATATACATATACATATGTATATACATATATACATATACATACACATATATACATATACATATGTACATACATATATACATATACATACACATATACACATATACATATGTATATGTATGTGTATGTATATGTATATGTATATGTGTATATGTGTATGTGTATGTATATGTATATATGTGTGTGTGTATATATATGTGTGTATGTATATATATGTGTGTGTGTATGTATATATATGTATATATGTATATATACATATATATGTATATACACACACCTCAGAGAATCAGAGGGTTAAGTTAAAATTTTTCATATATATATAAAAAATTATATATATACAAAATATTATATATATATACACACACACACACACACACACACACACACATATATGTAGGAAAAATTTTAACAACCTTCTGATTCTCTCATTTTAGTTCATTTTATCTTGGTTTCTCCTGAGAAGTAACTGAGTTTAAGTAAGCTAATTAAAATCCTTACATTTTCCATTTATTTCTGTCTCTTTCAATTCTTTTGTTAATGCCTTAGCAGTTTTCATTGTACAGGTCATTCATTTTCTTTATAAAATGTACTCCTAAGTATTTTATTTGTTTTGATCCTGTTATTAATGGGATTGTTCTCCTTATTTCTTTTTCAAATTATTGGTTGTTAGTGTGTAGAAACACAACTGATTATGTTGATTTTATATCCTGCAACTTTACTTTTTCCATATAAAAACCATCTATAGAAAACCATCCACAGAGTATATAGTGTCATAATTCTACCTTGACTTCTTTAAATCAAAAGGATTGACATAATGGTTGAATTCATTTGGATACTTTGGCATAGAGGACACTTTCACATATATGAACTTATTTGATTTTCACAACAGCTCGTTTAATCAGGCAGAGTAGGAATAATATCTTCATTATACGTATGAAAAAACTAATCATATTGCACTTAAATTAGAATTCTCTTCCTGATTTCTAATTAGTAATCTTTCTGCTGTACTATTCTATTTCTCCTAGATCAGGCTTTCTTAGCCACAGCACTGTTGACATTTTGGGTCAGATAATGCTTTGTGGGAAGCTGTCCTGTGCCTTGTCGGAGGGTTAGCAATGCCCATGGTCTCTCCTCACTGGATGCCAGCAGTAGTCCTGTCCCAGTAGTAACAATGAAAAATTGTATTGTCACAGGCCATGGGCTGAGAGATTGACAACCAGATTGTATCTGGATAATAAGAGTATTCAATTCCTATAAGGTATCCTGAAATTTCCTAAATGTAAGATGTGTATTTTCCTGCTACTATACGTAGGATTGCTGAGTTGTCACCTCTTTGATCACCGAGGTGTCTATTCACTCACAGAGGACAGAATCTACCATCTTCCCTTTATCCTTCTAAGGCCTTTAGTTTCCCATCATAAGGTCATTTTCCATCTTTACTTTAGAAAGAGTCACAGTAAGAAATGCTCTTTTTCTTTTTTCCTCTTAAAAGTTTAAATTCCAAAAGAAGAAAACGTACCTTAGATAAATAAACTTAGAAATCTCTTAGCCACCTAATCCCTGGTCTATAGCCAAGATCTGAGCCTTGAAGTCTTCTCTATTATTTATCTATTTTGTCTCATTTTTGAATTCTTCTTTTTTTTATAGTATTCTCTGAAGCCGAGAGCTTCTGAAATATATAGCGAATTTTACAATGAGATTCAAGAAATCGTGTTTATTACCAATCAAGTTTTTGCCTCACTACCATGTGATCCAGGGCTATCTTATCTGTGTAGCTGGGAGTACATGAAAGAGCTGGAGAGAAAAATTATGGGGGAGACATTTATCTGGGGAAACCAAGAAAATAACTGACAAGATCAAAAAGAATGACTAAGATTCCCATAGACCGAAAGTGTATGCAAAATTATGAGTGATTACAAGTAGATATGTAGACAGTGATATTCTATTTTCTAATTTAGTAAATTTCTTAATGTCATAGAATATATACCAAGTGGCTAAAAATTATTTTCTTCATGTGGTGAAGAGGGTTTCATTAATCGATGAAGAAAGATATTTTCAGTGACCTTACTGGAAAGTCACATTTAAAGTGGACAAATCCTTCACACTTCACTTTCACTTTTCAAAAAAATATAACTTCTTTGGTGCTTCTTGGATTTCTGAAATAATTTGTTTCAAACTTCATACTCTGAAAATTGCTTGGTTCAAATTCTTACAGAAAATTTATAGGAGTCAAGCTTTACTTGAAACGTCTTTAAACCTTACAGCCTATAGATTTTTTAATGGCTGTTGATTCCAAGAATACCTAATGGCTGAATCTCGCTGGTTCTCTCATAATTTTCTTTCCTTATGAAAGCTTAAATATTTAATTCATTACTACTATTTAAGTTTCCTGGTAACATTCACAATTAGCTATTAAAAGAGAATTATGTTTAACTGAGATTCAATAGTTATTCCAATACAGGTTTTTACTTAAAGAGCCATATTTTTTCTATTACAAGCTGAAAACTATAGTAAGAGTGCATTAAATGATGGGCATTTAGAGATTTGAAGGAAGTGAACAGATTTTTTAACTAACATGTCATTTTTAGGTAAATTATCTTTTTCTCTTGTTTCTCCCCCAGCTGAACTCCAGGAAAATTGATAGTTTTGTGGAATACTGGACAAGTTACAGAGCATACTTACTCAGGAGTATATTTATTATTTAGCAATAATTAGTACTGAGTACCCACTACATCCTAGGCCCTGTGAAATATTTTGGGGACAACAAAATTAGTCACTGCGGTCTCCCAAATGGAGCTCACAGTCTAGAACCAGAGACAGACACAGACATAATTATACAGTACATTAAGAACAAAAGAACAGTGTAGTGAAGGCACAAATAGAGAGAAGAGTTAAGTCTGCCTTGGTCTGAATGTCTTGGGCAGGAACACTCAGAGATGCATGATGGGAATTCGTGTTCCTCCAGGGAAGAATCTCTTCAGCAGAGAAGACAGGATATACAGAATATCTCCAAGAGGTTAGGGAAATTGTAAATAGAGGGAGAGTAGCATATACAAGGCAAAGAGGAGTATAATGCAGATTTGTTCTCTAGCATATAGCACATTTTTACTCTAGGATCTCTCTATATGGGAGAGAGATTATGACAAAATGGATATAGAAACAGCTGCTATGAACGTTAATACTGTCAAATATGAGGAAATACTAGAATAGTTGCTATGCTATATGCTGGGTTATAGGAGCTTCACATATGTGTTGGTTAACTCTATCAAAAATAGTATGGAACAGATTTTTTTTCATTTTTCAGAAGAATTAAAAGATAATTTACTGAAGTTGATAAGGACATGAATAGCAAAGCCCCGATGCCACGTTAGTCTGCTGAGACCCAACCATTATGGAATCTGTCCCTTTGCTATGTGTGCTCTGTGGCTGAGTAAGATTTCTTAGAGAGTATTAGTGTCCCCAGAAGACTTTCGGAAATGGCAGCAGAAAGTGTAAGAGCACAGAATTTGAACAAAATAAACACAGATCGCCTTGGGTAAAGGGAGCAACTGAGAGAGCAGTAGGAGGTAGTTTGGGGTGTATCTGAGAGGAAGACTTTTTGCAAATGCAGATATAAGTGAGTGAAAAATGACATCGAGGTGCTCGGGAGGTGGAAACTACAAAACTGCTGAGCAGACAAACTGAAATCAGTGAGAATTCAAGTAAATTGAAGGAGAATATCAAATGCAGATTTATTAACTGCAACATAATAATGAGTTTGTAAGGCACAAAGAATCTGTAGAAGCCCAATATTTCTAAGTTTTGCCAGACTATGCAAGACAGACTTCTCTCTCCTCCCTGGCTCAGCTCCTAAACAGAGCTATTATCTGGAGAGATAATTCCAGATGCTCTGACCCCTTCCAAATTCTTATTTGATGATCAGTCATCTGGAGTGGAACTCTTACTCTCCAATGGGCTTTCCGAGTGATACACCAAGCTTTGCTCTCCTAATTAACACTATGGGTCATCTCCATGCACCCAGTAGTTTTTGGAGACTGTCAGAATTCTCAAATCTATGACACTGCCCCTGGGAAGGAGTGGGATGGGTGGACCCCTTGAGTGGCCTTCAAATGCCTCAGCATTAAAATAGAAGTCTCTCATGAGTGTCTGAAAAGTCTCAGCTGTTATTCCTCCAACTTAAAACATTTTTGAACTCAGAAAGCAATAAACTACGAACTAAGAAGGCCCAGAGAGCTTCTGTGGGACAGCAGAAGCTGTTTTTAGCTGAACTAGCAAACTCTGATTGTCATCATTCCAGTCAAGATTTCAACACTGAAGAATAATCTTGATACAGTTGCCTCTGCAAGGCGACTCTTTCCGTTTAAAACTTTTGTATTATGTTTGTAAGTGCAATAACTTTTAGTATAGACATTTCAGGACACTTTGGTTTGTATTCTGTATTGGGTCAATGAGATAACGAGGAGGACATTTCATTCAGAAAAAGTGGCAGTATGGAAAACTAGAAATTCACCCGTGTTTTCATCAGCATCCATCCTCCTTAGAAGACCCAAATCTAGAAATGTCATTAAGACAGAATGTTTTCTAGATAAGGTTATGCCCTTAATACTCTTTGACAGTCAGTCAACTGGAGATAGAGTTGCTAGAGGTGTTTTGTTACTTTTAGTGGTAGTGATAATGATTGTCATCATGTGCTGAAAACATTAAGTAATTGCAGCAAAACACAAAGTGACACAAGAGTCCAGGCCCCAAGCTTAAGAGTCTTACAATCTAAAATAGGAGACAAGGTTGGTAGTATAGTTGTTAGAATGTATAAAATTTCCTAATTATAAATACAGATGGAATGGTGTGTAAAGTCCATACAGAGGCAGGCATGAAGAAGCCACGGGGGCTTGAGAGATGCTCTTTAAAGGAAGAATGCAATCTAGAAAAGTGGCTGAGATGGCAAGGAATTCAAGATGGTGGCCATGGCTTAAAATAGATCTCTGACTAGTATACTATGTTCAGATATCTAGGACCAGATGGATTCGCAGAATGAATGGCTGCCCTAGGGAAAAGAATGTGAGATATTAGCAGGAAAAGCTATACTGATATATCAAAAGTCATCAGAATATTTTAAATGTCAGTCCCAATAGGAAAGTCCAATTAATACATTAAATTTCTTACCCTACAAAACTGCTTCTCTTGATGAAGTATATTTTAAACAACAAAGTCTGTTTTAATTAAAGATGAGTCTTATGTGATTAAGATAATGTCATTTTATAGTGGAATAATGAATTGTAACACTTGGACTTCAAAATCCTCTGAACATGTCTTGGCAAATGTCATCCCATGAAATCATGAAATGTCATTATGAGCCAAAGTGTTGAATGAACACTGGTCAATACAAAGCCTTTTTGTGGTTTCTAAGACTTGAGGATTTGGGATGATTTTAAGGCCAACTCTAAGGGTTCATAAAAGGATACAGATAATCCAAAAAGAAAATTTATTCCAGGGAAACAGTATTTTCAAAACAATCACAAGGCTAAATATAGATTTGGTATTTTTAAGCTGGAATGAGGTTTTCTAGTCCAGCCAGATTAGACCACAATTACCTAGCCAGCACAAACTACCTTAACTAAGGGACAAGGTAATCGACCATTAAAGAGTATCTGCCATATGCAAACAATTTACATGTGCTGTTGTATAGGTCCCTACTGAAATGTCCAATGAACAACACCCTCCCTCCGATGCAGTCTACACAATTGCCCCAAAGAAGGTACTTCCAACCTAGACTTCTCTTGCCAATAAAGTGGAAGGTTTTGTGAGTTCCCTGAAAAGCTGGTTAATAGCAAATGCCAGATAGAATAATTAAGGATTACTTCCCCTAGGAGATCCAAAATGTCATGTCAGTGTCCGAATATGTATCTGATTTTTTTGCCATCCATCCATCCGTCCATCCATCCATCCAGTTAGTGTGTCAATATAATTTTTTTTTACAAAATCCATGAAGTAAAAATGTGCCAGTTCCAAGCACACCTAATAGCAGGAAGAAAACCCTGAAGACTTTACTAGCACAAAACTAAGTCTAAGCACTCTGCAATGTACTCTGTACAGTTCAAAAGAAGGACAAGATGGTACTCCCACCTTTCCAAAACTTTGAATCCTGCTAGGGGGCTCTCATTGGGGTATAATGAGCAGCTGAAAGACTTGAGCCTTTGTGCATACTAAGGTTTGGAGGCTTGGGCCTGTGTATATTGCATCATACAGAAAGAAAAAAATGTACCACCGTGTCTTTCTTGGTGAATATCATTCTGAAATTTTCTATTTTGGGAAACAAGTCCTATTAATTATATAATATCCATTTTTTTCTTGGCTTTTAAAATAGATATGTCAATTTAAGGTACAATGTACTGGCTTTATAGCGTTCTCATGGGTAGAGCATGTACCATTAAAACTGATGTGTGGAGATAATATGCACCACATGGTTTCTTACTGTCTATATGTCTGGCTTTAATCACAGATCTTCATGAAATGTTGCAATCCTGGAGTGAGCTAGCTGTGAGATTCTTCAGGGGTACAGGCTGAGCTGTGGATTATAGGTGAAACTGCATTATGAGGCTACTGAGGTTAATTATGTCTGAAAGTTTCCTGTACAATCCACATCAGTTGACAGTCCGTGCATGCTACATAAACAATCTGGAGGGAGTCCTTTATTAGCAGAGTAAGAAAGCAGCTAGCTGTCTGTGTTCTATAAAGTCCTTTTGGTTTTTAGAGATTTTGACTCAAATAGCCCTCTGTTTGCTTAATGTATGTTTATTCAAATCTCTACTTATTAAGCCAAATAATGAAAACCAAGAGGATCAAAATATTGAATCTACATTCTCAGTCTCAAAGAAGACTTCTTAATTTAAGATCATGTGCCCCAAGATAGCAGTCCAGTGCACCACACGGAAAGCATCCCAGTTGTTGACCCAGAACTCCACAGTCTGTGCTGGAGTCCGGCTGGGAGCCTTCCTAACCTGCAGAACTTTTGTAAAGAAGTTAGCCAACAAGCACAGGTTAAATGTCTCCTCCCCTGGGTATGCTGTGTCTTATTTATTGGAACTTCTACCATGTGGAAGTCTCCTAATTCTCAATTATCTTGACCCTCTTATCTGTGACACTCTTTCAGTGTCCAACAACAACAACAACAACAAAAAGGGCAGAAAAACGTGGGGGTGGGAGGGAGAGCGCAAGAGTCTAAGCTGGCCTGGAAATGCTTTTGTCTTCCATCAAGTCTCCTGACTTTGCAGTCACTCAGCCTTTGGAATACATCAGGTCCATGTTTCCTCCAGCTCTGTTTCATCATCTTATCATCTGGTGGGTATGGCACATTCTGAAGGAAACAGAGGGAAATGTAGAATTCCTACAGGTCTTCTGAATGACCTCTGTAGGAGAAAAGGTCAGTAAGCTTGTGGGTCCTGAGGACCTTGAAAGTAAAAAGGTACTGGGCTCATAAAGAAAACCCTTTATTTACCAAAATGTGAAGAAAGGAGGAGAATTTTTCCCTCAATTGGCATCTTTTCATTACACTGCTTAAGCACCTTACAAAGAGAGGTCTAAGAGCACAATGCCTAAGATCAAGGATCCTGGATCCACTCTGAATCATGGCTTCACCACTTAGCATGTGACCTCAGACATGTTAACTAAACCTCAGGTGCTTCTTATGCTCAAATAGGATACTAATAGAATCTCACTTATAGGATTATTCTGATGGTTAAATGACTTGATACGTTGTGTCCCTGTAAGTGCTCAAATTTCAACTGGAAATGATCAATCCCATCCATGTCTCTGACATCAAGTTCATTGGTATCCATTTGCATATACATTTTTAAATCTGGAAACTAATGGGAAAAGAAACACACATAGATTACAAGATATCTAATTTTGTATCCCAGTACTAGTGAACTGTGTGACTGTGCAATTGCTTGATCTTTTTGGATTCCAGTTTCCTCAGCTGTAACATGAGGAGGTTGAAGTAGATTACTTCCATGGCCCCTTTCAAGTCTAACATCTAATTATTCCAACCCTAGAGTTTTGTCGTTGCCAAATCAAAATAACTCATCATGTTTCCAAATTGCTTTAGAGTGTTTGTTTTTCACCAGACCTTGGGAAATTACAGGTAGTGTTAGTGATCTAAATGGCTTCCCTCACCTACACATATACATATGTAGTTTTTCTTTGTAACGATCCTTCTAAAAGTTTTGGCAGTTGGAGCAGGAAGAAGTGAAACATTAGATTTTTGAAAGCAAAGTATATTGCAGGGAAAGGGTTATAAGGTCACCTGGTTAGTCTGAAGTGTGTAATTCTTTTCTCTCTCACCTCATTCTTGGTTCCTCAGAGTAGCAGTTGAGTAATATCGTATCAGTTTGATAAGGCTCCCTTGCCCTTCCTAACAACTAAAACCATCCTGGACACCTTTTCATGGACACTCCCTCCATTAAAGCATCAGAGAACTTTAGAACTGCTTTTAAAAACAGCAGATAAATTAATGATTTTCTTGAGAAATATTCTTCATGAGAAGAGTCTGACTAAGAAAGAGTTGATAATGCTGTGTAATATCCTTACACTGAGTAAAAACATGGGGCATTTTGGCCTCCAGAAACACATTTAGGAAATATCCCTAAGACGTTGATATTAGAAGAGGAACAGACACAAAATCCACTACGTTTGGCTGCCAGTAAAGAGCTTGTTTTGTTTACATTATTACTCTCCAAAGAAGACAAGATGAGATTGTCATTATCCAAATGTTGTCCAGTGTTTTCCAACTCAGTTCCTGAGCTGAAGTAAAAGATTGCCAAAAATCATGTTTACAACATTGAATGCATTGTGTAATAAAGTGTTAGGTAGATCAGCTAATAAAATTAGTTATTTTAGACTTAAATCTAAGTTGAATTTGGGTCTAATTCTCTTCCCCAAAGGGAACAGAGAGAGTTGATTTTCTGATAAACTGAAACATATCCAACTTTTTGTTGATAATAAAGGGGTGAGATCCCTTATCTAGATATTGCCCATGGGAACCACTCTTTTTCAGTGGGAGAAGTTGGCCAATCTCAACTGAATTGCTAATGGTCATCTTTCTAATTGATTTTGATTCTCAAATTTGTTAAAATGAAGTTGGCAAAGAGCATTCTTTATTGTCCCTCTTGGCTGACCTATGGACTCTGAGCTGGAATGGAGTTGGTAAAAGTTTAGGAATGGAACTGAAATTACATCCTTAAGATTCCCATCATTAATTTCCTAGGGGAGACTGTAACAACTTCACCTCCCACCCCTTCCTGATGCTGAGAGTTGTATGATCAGCATTCCCTTGTTAAGGCATTAGTGGATCAGGCCTCTTGGGGAAAGCACTGATGTGCTTTAAATATTTGACCCAAATTACCACTCAGGATAATTTATCTCAATTTATTCTACTTATAAAATGCAGATTAGGAAAACTGAATCATGATGCTTTAAAATAAATGCACCCTGTTCTTAAAATAGCCATGAGGAATCGCACATAAGAAGTCTTCTACGTTGTGTTGTACTTACTGTTACTTGAGTGTTGCTCAAGTATTCCAGAAAAACATGGGCCACTGGAATCTCCTTGTTTTATGATACCTTTGTAAACTAACAATTAGCCATCCTTCACTTTGAATCTCAGAAACCTGAGGTGCTGATTCCTTCTCTACTTTCTTAGTAAAGGATACCATTTTAGTGTAGACATAGCAGGATATGTTTACACTTTTGAGTCCTCAGCGAGCTTACCTCTGCTACTCAAGACTATTCATATCAGAGCCTTGTAAGCTTTTTTCTCTTTCTTTTCAGTGCTTTAACATGTCCACAACAAAAACATTATTCCATGTAGAAAGGGAATATACTTTGACTTTTCCATAAATACTCCATTTAGAAGACCATTTGTAATATTAGGTTGGGGCTGCATGCAGTAGAATGTTTTGGCAGATGCTGAAGAATCCAGAAGCCAAAGACTACACTTCCTAAACCAGTTGTCTTCTTCCCTACACCACTTTCCCCATGCTAAACACAAGTTCACTGAGTGTTCTTGTCAACCCTGTTTTCCTGTTCATGCTGCTTTGATCGTAGTTCTGCAGAGTATGGACATATAGTTTAGAGACTGGGTAGATGTAAAGAGAATAAAGTCACTGCCTTTTTAAGATCCAAGTTTACATCAACACTGCCTAGCCAGAGAGAAAGCCTAATGAAGAAAAAGGGAACTGGTATTACTATGTTAGTGAATCATAAAACCTAATAAAACCAAGATCCAACCAAAGCCGCCTCTGGGAGTGAGGTTTTAAGGAGCAGGCAGGAATGTGCACTAATTATCGGATTGTTAATATGTTACATGTGTTTTGGAGAAGAGATAGTGTGACTCAGGGCAGGCAGTAGCCGACCCAGTAGCACTGGGTTTTAGCTATCACAGATTTAGTATTAAAACACCAGCTGCATGGAACAAATTCCCATATGTCCCCTGGTGCTACCACCAAACACCCTACCACTTTCATAGATTTTAACACTTCTATGAGGACTGGGGCCCATCTGGACACCTTCTCAACAGAATAGGAAGTTTAGATATGTATGTTAGATGATGTTTAAAAAGTTTTGCTATAACAATGAACAAAACTTTGAGGGCTCTCAAGTTCTTCATGAGCAATTAGATGTAAGAGAAAAGTGGTTATTTGACTTAAAGCCAATTTAACTGCCCTTTAATATGAGGTGGCTGGAGAGTCAGGGAAGACATACTATTTTAAATACAATATAGTACATATTATATGTTTAATAAGCACTTCTAATTAAAAATGTACCTTCCTCTTAATATGAGAAATGTCACCAATTACAATTCTAAGGTAATATATATGCTAGACAAAATCATTTAGTAACAACCGAGAACATCAACATTGAACATATCACCCACTCTCTAATTTCCATTTAAGAGTTTAACTTGAAAAGGAAATTGAAATGTCACAAGAGTGCAATTTAAGAAATGTATATATTCTTTGTTACACAGTATGTTTGTATTCTTCAAAAAAAGGGGGGGGGGACTTTGTAACATTCAAAAGGTAAGGTAGGTGCAAGTCAAGATGGCGGAGAAGTAGCAGGCTGAGACCACATCAGGTAGCAGGAGATCAGCTAGATAGCTTATCTAACCATTGCGAACACCTACAAATCCAACAGGAAATTGAAGAGAAGAAGAGCAACAATTCTAGAAACAGAAAATCGATCACTTTCTGAAAGGTAGGACCAGTGGAGAACTGAATCCAAAGTGACAGGAAGATAGACCGCAGGGGGAGGGGCCAGTTCCCGGCAAGCAGCGGAGCACCAGAGCACAAAATCAGGACTCTTAAAAGTCTGCTCCACAGAGGGACATCGCTCCAGAGGCTAAACCGGGAGGAAGTCCACACAGGGGCAGCATAACCCCAAGTCCCATGGGGTCACAGAAGGTCCAGGGGTGTCTGAGTGTCGCAGAGCTTGCAGGTATTAGAGCGGGGAAACTGGCAACAGCCACAAAGCCGAGGAGTGAGCTCTCAGCTCGGGCTTACCTTGAACCAGTTGCAGGATGGGGGAGCTTGGAGCTTGGCCGGAGGCCACGGAGATGGAAGAGACTGGGCGCTTTTCTCCAAGTGCAAGCGATTGAGGGCTTTCCCCGAAGCGCAGCCAGAGGGCGAACTGAGGAGCAGGACCCCAAGCTCTCGGCTCCTCTAGGCCGGAGACTGGGAGGCCACCACATTAATTCCCGTCCTCTGGAGCTTTACGAAAAGCGCTCAGGGAACAAAAGCTCCAGAAAGCAAACCAGAGCGGATTACTTAGCCCAGCCCCCGGTAAGGGTGGTACAATTCTGCCTGGGGCAAAGACACTTGAGAATCACTACAACAGGCCCCTCCCCCAGAAGATCAACAAAAACCCAGCCAAGACCAACTTCACTCACCAAGGGAAACAGCGGAATTCCAGAGGAGGAGAAAGCAAATCTTATCTGGACAAAATGACATGGTGGAAAAACTCACCACAAAAAAAAAAAGAGCAAGAGGCAGTACGGAAGGCTGGGGACCTAATCAATATAGACATTGGTAATATGTCAGATCTAGATTTCAGAATGATGATTTTCAAGGTTTTAGCTGGGCTCGAAAAAGGCATAGAAGATATTAGAGAAATGCTCTCCAGAGAGATAAAAGCCCTTTCTGGAGAAATAAAAGAACTAAAATCTAACCAAGTTGAAAACAAAAAAGCTATTAATGATATGCAATAAAAAATGGAAGCACTTACTGCTAGGATAAATGAGGCAGAAGAAAGAACTAGTGACATAGAAGACCAAATGACAGAGAATAAAGAAGCTGAGCAAAGTGGGACAAACAGCTACTGGACCATGAGGGGAGAATTTGAGAGATAAGTGACACCATAAGACAAAACAACATTAGAATAATTGGGATTCCAGAAGAAGAAGAAAGAGAGAGGGGAGAAGAAGGTATATTGGAAAGAATTATTGGAGATAATTTCCATAATATGGAAATGGGAACAAACATCAAAATCCAGGAGATGCTAAGAACGCCCCTCAAAATCAATAAAAATAGGTCCACACACCTGATAGTAAAATTTACAAGTCTTAGCAACAAAGAGAATATCCTGAAAGCAGCCCGGGAAAAGAAGTCTGTAACATACAAGGGTAAAAACATTAGATTGGCAGCGGACCTATCCACAAAGACCTGGCAGGCCAGAAAGAACTGGCATGATATATTCAGAGCACTAAACAAGAAAAACATGCAGCCAAGAATACTATATCCAGCTAGGCTATCACTGAAAATAGGAGAGATTAAAAGTTTCCAGGACAAACAAAAACTGAAAGAATTTGCAAACACCAAACCAGCTCTACAGGAAATATTGAAAGGTGTCCTCTAAGCAAAGAGAGAGCTTACAAGTGGTAGATCAGAAAGGAAAAGAGACAATATACAGTAACAGTCACCTTACAGGCAATACAATGGCACTAAATTCATATCTCTCAATAGTTACGCTGAATGTTAATGGGCTAAATGCCCCAATCAAAAGACACAGGGTATCAGAATGGATAAAAAAACAAAATCCATCTTTATGTTGCCTACAAGAAACTCATTTTAAGGCCGAAGACACCTCCAGATTTAAAGTGAGGGGGTGGAAAAGAATTTACCATGCTAATGGACATCAGAAGAAAGCAGAAGTGGCAATCCTTATATCAGATCAATTAGATTTTAAGCCAAAGACTATAATAAGAGATGAGGAAGGACACTATATCATACTCAAAGGGTCTGTCCAACAAGAAGATCTAACAATTTTAAATATCTATGCCCCCAACGTGGGAGCAGCCAACTATATAAACCAATTAATAACAAAATCAAAGAAACACATCAACAATAATACAATAATAGTAGGGGACTTTAACACTCCCCTCACTAAAATGGACAGATCATCCAAGCAAAAGATCAACAAGGAAATAAAGGCCTTAAATGACACACTGGACCAGATGGACATCACAGATATAATCAGAACATTCCATCCCAAAGCAACAGAATATACATTCTTCTCTAGTGCACATGGAACATTCTCCAGAATAGACCACATCTTGGGTCATAAATCAGGTCTCAATTGGTATCAAAAGATTGGGATCATTCCCTGCATATTTTCAGAACACAGTGCTCTGAAGTTAGAACTCAATCACAAGAGGAAATTTGGAAAGAACCCAAATACATGGAGACTAAACAGCATCCTTCTTCTAAAAAAAATGAATGGGTCAACCAGGAAATTAAGAATTGAAAAAATTCATGTAAACAAATGATAATGAAAACACAATGGTTCAAAATCTGTGGGACACAACAAAGGCCATCCTGAGAGGAAAATATATAGCGGTACAAGCCTTTTTCAAGAAACAAGAAAGATCTCAAATACACAACCTAACCATACACCTAAAGGAGCTGGAGAAAGAACAACAAAGAAAGACTAAACCCAGCAGGAGAAGAGAAATCATAAAGATCAGAGCAGAAATCAATGAAATAGAAGCCAATAAAACAATAGAACAAATCAACGAAACTAGGAGCTGGTTCTTTGAAAGAATTACTAAGATTGATAAACCCCTGTCAGACTTATCAAAAAGAAAAGAGAAAGGACCCAAATAAATAAAATCGTGAATGAAAGGGGAGAGATCACAACCAACACCAAAGAAATACAAATGATTATAAGAATATAGTATAAGCAACTCTACGCCAACAAATTTGACAATCTGGAAGAAATGGATGCAATCCTAGAGACAAATAAACTACCACAACTGAACCAGGAAGAAATAGAAAGCCTGAACAGACCCATAACCAGTAAGGAGATTGAAACAGTCATCAAAAATCTCCAAACAAATAAAAGCCCAGGGCCAGACGGCTTCCCAGGGGAATTCTACCAAACATTTAAAGAATTAATTCCTATTCTCCTGAAACTGTTCCAAAAAATAGAAATGGGAGGAAAACTTCCAAACTCATTTTATGAGGCCAGCATCACCTTGGTCCCAAAACCAGACAAGGATCCTATCAAAAAAGAACTACAGACCAATATCCTTGATGAACACAGATGCGAAAATTCTCACCAAAATACGCCAATAGGATTCAACAGTACATTAAAAGGATTATTCACCACGACCAAGTGGGATTTATTCCAGGGCTGCAAGGTTGGTTCAACATCCGCAAATCAATCAATCAAATTAATCAGTACAATACATTAATAAAAGAAAGAACAAGAACCATATGATCCTCTCAATAGATGCTGAAAAAGCATTTGGCAAAGTGCAGCATCCCTTCGTGATTAAAACTCTTCAAAGTGGGCGCCTCAGTGGGTTAAGCCGCTGCCTTCGGCTCAGGTCATGATCTCAGGGTCCTGGGATCGAGTCCCGCATCGGGTTCTCTGCTCCGCGGGGAGCCTGCTTCCTCCTCTCTCTCTCTCTGCCTGCCTCTCTGCCTACTGGTGATCTCTCTGTGTCAAATGAACAAATAAAATCTTTAAAAAAAAAAAAAACTCTTCAAAGTGCAGGGATAGAGGGCACATACCTCAATATTATCAAAGCCATCTATGAAAAACCCACCACAAATATCATTCTCAATGGAGAAAAACTGAAAGCTTTTTCGCTAAGGTCAGGAATACAGCAAGGATGTCCGTTATCACCACTGCTGTTCAACATAGTACTAGAAGTCCTAGCCTCAGCAATAAGACAACAAAAGAGATTAAAGTCATCCAAACTGGCAAAGAAGAAGTCAAACTATCACTCTTTGCAGATGATATGATACTATATGTGGAAAACCCAAAAGACTCCACTCCAAAACTGCTAGAACTTGTACAGGGATTCAGTAAAGTGTCAGGATATAAAGTCAACGCACAGAAATCCATTGCATTTCTTTACACTAACAACAAGACAGAAGAAAGAGAAATTAAGGAGTCAGTCCCATTTACAACTGCACCCCAAACCATAAGATACCTAGGAATAAACCTAACCAAAGAGACAAAGAATCTATACTCAGAAAACTATAAAGTACTCATGAAAGAAATTGAGGAAGACATGAAGAAATGGAAAAATGTTCCATGCTCATGGACTGGAAGAACAAATATTGTGAAAAGGTCTATGCTACCTAAAGAAATCTACACATTTAATGCAATCCCTATCAAATCCCATCCATTTTTTTCAAAGAAATAGAACAAAGAATTCTAAAATTTATACATTACCAGAAAAGACCTTGAATAGCCAAAGGAATATTGAAAAAGAAAGCCAAAGTTGGTGGCATCATAATTCCAGACTTCAAGCTCTATTACAAAGCTGTCATCATCAAGACAGTATGGTGCTGGCACAAAAACAGACACATAGATCAACGGAACAGAATAGAGAGCCCAGAAATAGACCCTCAACTCTATGGTCAACTAATCTTTGACAAAGCAGGAAGGAATGGCCAATGGAAAAAAGACAGCCTCTTCAACAAATGGTGTTGGGAAAATTGGACAGCCACATGCAGAAAAATGAAATTGGACTATTTCCTTACACCGCACACGAAAATAGACTCAAAATGGACGAAGGACCTCAATGTGAGAAAGGAATCCATCAAAATCCTTGAGGAGAACACAGGCAGCAACCTCTTTGACCTCAACCACAGCAACTTCTTCCTAGGAACATCACCAAAGACAACAGAAGCAAGGGCAAAAATGAACTACTGGGACTTCATCAAGATCAAAAGCTTTTGCACAGCAAAGGAAACAGTCAACAAAACCAAAAGACAAATGACAGAATGGGAGAAGATACTTGCAAACGACTTATCAGATAAAGGGCAAGTATCCAAAATCTTTAAAGAGCTTAGCAAACTCAACACCCAAAGAACAACTAATCCAATCAAGAAGTGGGCAGAGGACATGAACAGACATTTCTGCAAAGAAAACATCCAGATGGCCAACAGACACATGAAAAAATGCATCTTATCACTCGGCATCAGAGAAATACAAATCAAAACCACAATGAGATATCACCTCACACCAGTCAGAATGGCTAAAATTAACAAGTCAGGAAATGACAGATGCTGGCGAGGATGCAGAGAGAGGGCAACCCTCCTACACTGTTGGTGGGAATGCAAGCTGGTGCAACTACTCTGGAAAACAGTGTGGAGGTTCCTCAAAAAACTGAAAATAGAGCTACCCTATGAGCCAGTGATTGCACTATTGGGTATATATCATAAAGATACAAATATGGTGCTCCAAAGGGGCACATGCACCCGAATGTTTATAGCAGCAATGTCCACAATAGCCAAACTATGGAAAAAACCTAGATGTCCATCAGCAGATGAAAGGATCAAGAAGATGTGGTATATATACACAATGGAATACTATGCAGCCATCAAAAGAAATGAAATCTTTCCATTTGCAATGACGTGGATGGAACTAGAGGGTATCATGCTTAGCGAAATAAGTCAATCGGAGAAAGACAACTATCATATGATCTCCCTGATATGAGGAAGTAGAGATGCAATGTTGGGGGGTTGGGAGGTAGGAAAAGAAAAAATGAAAGAAGATGGGATTAGGAGGGAGACAAACCATAAAAAACTCAATCTCAAAAAACAGACTGAGGGTTGCTGGAGGGAGGGAGGACGGGAGAGGGTGGTGAGGATATAGACATTGGGGAGGGTATGTGCTATGATGAGTACTGTGAAATGTGTAAATCTGCCGATTCACAGACCTGTACCCCTGGGGATAAAAATATGTTCTATGTTTATTTAAAAAAAATAAATAAATCAAGTTTAAAAAAAGGTAAGGTAGATCTAACATACTCTAATTCACCTAAACTAAGAAGAATCCCCCTACAGCTTCTTATTCACTACCTTACTGTGCTTTGCTTTATACTTAGTTGTGTTACTACCAGTGCAAGAGACAAAAATAAAGGGGAACATCTTCAAATTACTTATGAAATAGGTGCATTTGTTACAGATTCATTTCAGTTCAGAGATGGAAATATATGAGCTAGCTGGGTAAACTAGAAATACTCTTTCAAACATAGCTGCTTTCTAGCAAGGAAAATAAGAGCTATTTTTTATGATAAATACCTCAGTTTTCTCTCCCTAATGATGACTTAGTAGACAGTTGGCTTAAAGACAGTTGAGACAGTTGGCTCTTAAAGCTAATAGGAAGACACTGTAAAGCCCCAACAAATTTCCTTACCTCCCAGCTTCTTTTGCTGAAGAACAATTTTCCAGATACATCCAATTTTACTAACAGAATCTTCTATTTAGACGGTATCTGAGAAGCTCTTGTGACATTTGCAAAGTACCCTCAGGATTTCTTTCCTTTATTATTTCTACCCAATTACCAAAGGATTTGAGGCAATTAAAAAAATACAAATGCAAACCACCACCACTAAAAAAGGAAATAAGAATAGGAATTACATAATAAGGGTTTTGTGGCAATAGTTTTACTAAAAGCTATGCTAGAGGTTGCTATTAAGCATAACATTTAGCTCTAAGCTTATTGAATGTAAAGAGAAAAATAGAACAATGAAATAGTTCTCAAGAACAACAAAAAAGTAAAACAAACAACAACAGTGAGACTGTCTGGACAGTCAAAAATATATCTTTGGCACTGGATTCTTTGGTGGATACAAAAGAGAGAATGACTTACAGAAATGGAAACCAAATAAATAAGAAGAGTGTATTGACCAGACATTGTTTTAGGTACCTACATGATTTAATTCATAAATATTACAAGATCCCTGTGAAATGAACAGTATTTAACTCTATAGGAAAGATGAGCACACTGAACCTATGTGATTTAATTCTACCTACACATGGTACTATGTCACATTAAAAGAACTTTTTTTAAAAATTCCAAAACATGTTTTCTAAGTATTGCATCCATTCTTGTGACATACCTAAGATATAATAATAAGAAGCCTTAAAGTTTATTTTTAATAGTAACAAAACAACTTCTGTTAGCATTTATTGAGCACACACTATACATCAACTCATTTAAATCTCAGAAAATCACTTGCTAGGTACCTTAATATCTGTATTTTACTGATGAAGAAAAAGAGCCATAGAGAGATCAACTTCCTCAGTCCCCATAATTACAGAACCTAGGATTTTCCCAGGGTAATATATAAATCATATGCTCATGGTGATCTAAATTAATGCTGGTGTGCATCTTAGAACACTTTGATGTTCTTGGGCTTTCGACTGCCAATCTCAGGAATCGGTAATCTCAAAGTTCGGACAGGAGTTGGGAAGGAGTCAGGCAAAGCTTCTTAAATGCACAGTTGAAATTCTGTTCCCAACATGTAAGAGCCTGGCTTGCAACCTGGCCCAGAGAAGTGTCATGCTCTGACACTTCTGAGAAGCTCTGTTGCCTTTTGTGTGTTGTCTTTTGGAGAAATGGAAGGTCAGGTATGAGTTCCCTGTGGCAGCTTTTGTATTGTGTACAAACAGCTTTTTTGCTGAACCCTTGAGTTCTGACAATGGATTTCAATACACCCTGTATTTGTGCATCAGAAACTTCAGAAAACTCCCTAGAGTTTTATCAAAGCCTTTTATCAAAGCCTTCACCCCATTAACTAGGTCAGTGTTGTGGTGCTGTGTTTGTTCAATCAGCCCCAATGCTGTGACCAGTGCTGAACGACAGTCACCCACTCACCTGTCAGTGTATCTCCAAATGGGCTCCTCTTTCATGGAATATGATTCTGATTATTTTTGGCCCTTCTCAGCCTGAGATGGAATCACTAATAATAGAATGATTGATTGAGTCTACAAATATCCACTAGCTTCTAAGTTTTACCACTGAAGTCACAGTTCTCAGTTGTCAGAAAATTCATAACTTAGAGTACAAAATACTAAGTAAGGCATAAATCAATAAATATTTAACTCTAGATTGTGTATCTGTGTATGTGTGTATGTATTTAATTTGATGAAAGGCACAAATTATTAGATTGAATCAAGTAACTATATTCCTCTAAATCCTATCTATAAAAATTGAAATTCACATTGTTCAGTCCAGTAGCTCCAAACAACAAACTATTAGTAATAGCAAAGTAGCACTGGAAATGTTGGCATAGAAATTAGTCAGTGGTGACCTGGATGTCTTCTTTCCTTAAGGAGGTGATTCCCGGGGCCCCTGGGTAGCACAGTGGGTTAAGAGACTGAGCCACACATCAGGCTCCATGCTCAGTGCAGAATCTGTTTGAGATTTTCTCTCCCTCACCCCCTCTCCCTCTGTCCCTCCGTCCCTCCAACTCACAGGTGTGTGCACTCTGTCTCTCAAGGAAAGAAAGAAAGAAAGAAAGAAAGAAAGAAAGAAAGAAAGAAAGAAAGAAAGAAAGAGAGAAAGAAAGACACACCAACAATGAGCCCTGAAAAAAATACCTACTCATGGTTTTCAGAGGGAAAACACCCATTGTAGCATGTTTCTCTTTAATTAAGCAAACACAGCATTTATGATCATCTGACTCAAGTTTTACTTGTAATTCCCAAATCCTCAGAGATTTTTCTGTTGTTAAATATTTGGAAAACCACGTAACTTTAAAAACAAAGTAGATTATGTTAAATAAGATAAATCAGAGAACATGACCTGTCTTTTATCAAGCACAGCCTCAAAGCACAAATAGTACAAGAATGAATCACTGACTTATTTTATCTAGTATCTATCTGCTCACTTATCTATTGTTGAATGACATAGCACTTTTTTATGTAAGAAAACTGGAAGACACTGTCATGTCTTACAGCATGCCTCATGCAGCTGATTAGTATATTTTGAGAATGGTAAATAAAAAACTCATATCATGGATTGTTATCTTCTCTCAAAAGAGAGAAAATAAGAGTATTTAAAATCCAAGAGAATTTAAATTTTAACATGGGCTAAACTGAATTAGCTTTTGTTTATAAGTTTAACAATGCCAGAGAAAGCAATCTGACCTGACCTGAAATAACCAATGGATATTCGCCTATTTTAAGTATTTTCTAAATTCTTAGCTATAGGGGCACCTGGGTGGCTCAGTGGGTTAAGCCTCTGCCTTTGGCTCAGGTCATCATCTCAGGGTCCTGGGATCAAGCCCCACATCGGGCTCTCTGCCTGCCTCTCTGCAAATAAATAAATAAATAAAATCTTAAAAAAAAAAAATTCTTAGCTGCAATATAATACATATAAGTTTTCTTTGGGCATTACTTTCTAAGCTACCTAGTGATGCAAATATACATAATTTTCTCAATATGGAACTTACCAAAAATCAATATTCCTCTGAAAAAAATAACTGCACTGCCATCTAAAGCATGAATCAAAACCAAGAATGACCACAGTGATTTTATAAGCTCTCTGCTAAAGCCAGATACTCATTTTTTCCCTTATAATGAAACATGAATAAAAGTATTCTTCACTTGTGTAAACCTGGTGATTCACAGATCTGTACCCCTGGGGATAAAAACATATGTTTATAAAAAATAAAAAATTAAAAATTAAAAAAAAAAAAGTATTCTTCACTTAAAAACTCTTACTGAAAATTTTAAACTGGATATATTTCTTGAATTATATGATATATAATTTAAGAGCATATATAACAAATACTTATGCATTTCATATGTGTATGTTATCCATATGTTTATGCAAACATAACTTTCTCATTGCTAATAGTATTACATGTTCATTGTTAGAAATATGAAGATAATGAGGTAATAAAATAACAATTATTCAAAATTTCAGTACCTAGAGGTGACTGCTGTCCTATGGTCAATTTTCTTTTATTCTTTTCTCTGTATCTATGATATTCTGTATTATGTGGATATTCCTAGTGGATATCATGTTGGGCATAGTACATTTTATCTTGGTTATAGCTTCATTTTTCCTCATAAACACTTTTTCATATTGCTGAATATAAATTTATATTTATAAATAGTAGCTTAAGACTCCTGTAAGATTCTGACCTGTAGCTATATCATAATTTACTTAACCACTTACATCATAGATTTGTTATACATAGTCAGGAAATACATATATATCATTACTTAAATACTCAAAATAATCCTACTATTTTAATATCCTTTTAATTCCAATCTCTCAGATAAACAAATGAGAGTTAGTTTTCCACAGCTGACAGATGGCAAAACTAGGATTGCTTGTACAATTCTAAATGCTGTGCTCTCAAGCAACTCAACTTCACCGTCTTCAAATGATCGTCTAGAAGCCAACCTTTGAGGTCAAAGAGTACTCAAATTTTTAAAGTTACTGACACATATTCCCAAAGAGCTTTCTAATGATTTCAAAAGATATTTATCCAGAGCAAAATTAGAGTACCAAACTATTTTCAAAACAAAGTATGAATCAAAATGATACGACATATCCACCTAGACAAAGTCTAACTTAACTCAAAAATAGGGGCTACATTCCAGCAAGGGAAATAACAGGATCTTACTAAAGGTGGTGGGATACAGATACATATGAGCACACATACACATACAGGTATTTTTTCTTAGGGAAGAATTGCCATTTAAAAAAATTAAGGCCTGTAAAACAATGTTAAAAAAGATGAGGTAACTAAATGGCTTTGCATGTGAACTTAATAGAAATCTGGCTGCTAGGGTAAGTAGCAAGAGAAGTGAGAAGCTTGCAGAAATGAAGAGGAGGTGAAACAAAATACAAAGGAGGCAAAAGATTACTGAGATAAGTGGATAGTGAGAAATGTGCTCATAGTGGAAAGTAGGAGGAGGGCAGACTGGGATTGAAGTAGCCTGGAAAACAAGCACATCTTTTTTTAATCTTAAATTATTTACACTACTATGACCTGTATCCCCTCCCTAGTTGCAAACGTTAAAGGAAGCCCACTACATATACGATGACTTGCATGAGTTCACAGAAAAGGAACCCAGTTTCACAATGCAGTCAGTGTACGGCGTCCGGAAGAGAAGACCCATGGAAAGTGAGATTGAAATTGACAAATAAGATCGAGCGTTTAGTGCAAGCAAGAATTTAGAGACAGAGGTGAGGAAGAGAAGCAAAACTCATCACTTCCCAGCATCCTCCCCAAGAAGGGTTGCCAGAAAAACTACAGGACTTCCAGTTAAACATGAATTTTCTTTGTATCTCAGAAGACAGGGCAAACCCTAATATGCATAGTAACAGAAAGACTATAAAATGCAAATCCCATGGTAAGTACCTGCTATGGTCTGAATGTGTCCTGTCAAGATTCGTCTGTTGAAATCTTAAATTCCAAAGTCGATGGTATTAGCAGGTGGGACCTTTGGGGAGGTGATTAGGTCATGAAGGTGGAGCCCTCAGGAATGGAAGTAGCGCTCTTGTGAAAGAGATTCACAGAGCTCCCTTCCACCCTGTGAAAACAACGGAAGTCTGTGTCCCAGAAAAGGATCCTCACTCCCATTCCAGCACCCTAATCTCAGACTTCCAACCTCCAGATCCAAAAGCAACAAATTTCTGTTTATAAGCCACCTAGTCTGGTATTTGGTTACAGCAGCTGAGCAGGTCAAGACAGGACCCTGTTTCTGTCCCTAGTTCTGCTTCTATTAGGATAGGGACTATTTCACCAGCAAGTTTTATTAATATTAGCTTTAATATCTAGATTTCATCCTACTATTGGTTTCATAAAAGAAAATTACACTTTTAATAACTCACTGCTTGCCCACCTCTAAAGGCTCAACTCTTTAGCTAAGACATTTCCTTAAGGAAATTCTGGAAGCCTAGCAGTGCCTTGGTAACTATTTCACCTGTGGTTCAGCCAGAAGACAGGTAGAATCTTTGGGATCTATTAACTATCCTCATATTTGTGAAATATTTTCACTCAGATGGGTTCCATTTACATTTTATACCACATTATGACACCCCTAAGAAAAATGACACACTGCAGAATGGTTGTACAGAAGACTCCCTGTATTTAACATTCTAAATTTAATAAAAACATGGTCCCAACAAAAATAAAGCCATATTACCAGACACTAAAAGTAATTGTTCTATAGAAAAAAAATGGAAAAAAGAAATTGTTCCTCCATAGGAACAATAAAAGTCTTGAACTAGAGACATTGGGTTCCATCCATCATTATAATGGAATCCTGCTCTAAAGGCATAAGTTTAATTAATAGTTAATTAACAATTACTGGTGGAGCACTAACTATGTGCTACAGCTAGAACTTATGCTCTGTGTAAGGTTACAAAGTAAGTCACAGTCCCTGAAACCAAGAGCCATATACTCATATAGGAATCAAAGTACGGCTAAGCTATAAAAGGTGTATCAAAAAAGGAGTGATTTTCAGCAAAAGAAGGAAGATTTGCCAAGGGTGAATCACCATACAGAGCATACCTTCACGTTTTTGAAGGATACATTAAGGGTCTACCAAAGATGAAAGGGAAGTGTTTAAACCAGCCTGAGATGAGTGAACACTCCAAGTACTTCAGTATTACTCGAGGGTAAGACAGGAGGTAAGGAAGGCCAGCGAGGCAAAAGTCATGCTATCAGTAAGGGATTCTCATGCCATACACCAACATGTTTTAAGCAGTAGTGTGTAACTTACACAATCTCCTAGATGGTGACATGAAGGAGAGATAGAAGTGAGGCAGACATAGTCCAAGGAGGATAAACCAGACATACCATGACACAGGCCTGACTTCAGCAAGAAGCAGAGGGGATGGATTCATCCATTTATTCATTTTTTTCTTCAAACATTTATTGTACCTGGGTCTGACTCGACACAAAACCTCTTTATTGAGTAGATCAAAAGGAAAAATTACAAGAATGGCTGTCTTACAAAGAGTGCCCAAAAGAACAAGAGAAAAATCCAGAGAGTGTGATATCCCAGAAGATACAGGAGAAAACTGTTTACAAAACTATGGAAGAATAGCTACTCCAAATGCCACTGACAAAAGACTTAGATGAGAAGAGACCATTGGAACTTGGCAACATGGAAATCGTTGGCACCTAATGCAAAGGTGCCAAGTGGAAGTCCAGTCCTGTTGATCTGAGGAAGAGAATAAAAAGTGGGACATATAGACAACTTATGTTCTGCTGAGACAGGTAGGAAAAAAATGGAGAGAAACTTGGGAAAACCCCGAGGTCAAATGTAGGTTGTTTTTCTCACACCTCTCAGAATGACTAAAATAAAAAAGATAAGAAACAAAAAGTGTTGGCAAGGATGTGGAGAAAAAAGGAAACCTCATGCACTGTTGGTGGGAATGCAAACTGGTGCAGCCACTGTGGAAAACAGTATGGAGGTTCCTCAAAAAGTTAAAATAGAACTACCCTATGATCCAGGAATTGCACTTGTGGGTATTTACCCAAAGAATACAAAAATATTAGTTTGAAATGATATATGCACCCTTATGTTTATTGCATCATTATTTACAACAGACAAATTGTGCAAGTAGCCCAAGTATCCATCGATAGAAGAATGAGTAAAGGAGTGGTATGTATATATACAATGGAATATTATTTAGCCACAAAAAAGAATGAAAAATTGCCATTTGTAACAATATAGAGTTAGACAGTATAATGCTAGGAGAAACAAGTCAGAGAAAGACAAATAACATATGATTTCATTCATATGTGGGATTTAAGAAACAAAACAAACAAACAAACGAAAACTCTCTTAACTACAGAGGGCAAACTGATGGTTACCAGAGGGGTGGTGGGTAGGGGAATGGGGTACAAAGAGGTGATGGGGATAAGAGAATACACTTATCATGAAGAGCACTGAGCAACCTATAGAACTGTTGAATCAGTATGTTGTACATCTGAAACTAACATAAGATTGTATGCTAACTATACTGAAATTAAAATTAAAAACAATAAAATTTATAAAAATACTTGAAATCTAGGTGGAAAAAAGGTAGGTTTTTTTTTTAAGATGAGAGATACCCAAACATATTACAGAGAATAATCCTGGGTTGAAATTGATGATGGTAATGGCCATTTGCTTGAGCTAATATGAACAGAATTTCAATAATAATGGTAATTTTAATGTATTAATATTCTTACAAACAAGAATAAAAAATATGGTTGAAATTCTATATCTTGGGAAATACAATCTTGGTTCAGTTTTATTTTACTTGTTTTTCCCCAATGTATCTTCAAATTGAATCTTCTTATTTCCTCATTCTATCATTCATTATTTTTTCAATAAAACAAATAATATACTGTCAGTAATTCCCTATCCTTTGGCACTTGAAGAAGACCATTTTAAAGGTCAAGATATTTTGCAGACTCCTATGTGGAATCACTATAATTACATTATAGTGATAAAAAGCCAGTATGAATGCTTTAAAATAAATTTTATCACTACAAAATATTCACATGCTTGGGAAATGAGGCATATTTAGGTTATAGGCCGTGTGTAATGTGGCCACTGATCACAATAACTGAAATCCCTAAGGTACCCATGGCCACAGATTGAAGGTGCCCATACAATATGAAAAGAAGAGAGCCAGCAAGTAATTGTAATTACTACTGTAGCCTGAATCAGGGAAGTTGCTAGGAGTTTACAAGTGCTTTTATCCAAATTCAAAAAAGTTATTTTTCAGATGAGATCCTTTCAAAGTCCGAACACTTCCTTCCCTTTACTGACCCCTAGAAACCACTGACCCTGTACATACCAAAATCAGAACAATGCTGAAACTGTTATTATTAGCAAATGTTTCACAGAATATCATCTTGAAGGAAAACTCAGATTCTCTAATACTAAGTGTTGGAAATACAAAATATTTTTATTCCTGGAAGCAGAAGTGGGTCAGGGAGTTAAAAAAAAAAAAATAAGAAAACTCTATTTTGGTAAAACGAAAAATTATTGCCCAATTATAACTCCACTTTAATCTGGCATTTTTACTGTGTTTGATTTACATTTAGGGAGCAAAAACATTCATTGAACCTTTTTAAAAATTTCAAATGGTTTTGTAGCAACTTAATGAAAAGTACAATTGCTCCAAATGCTGTTTTGCTAACAAGTTTGTCTTGAATGGAGCATGGTACCTGAATGTATCCCATGCAGGGATACAGTTTACGCAACCCCCTAAACTGGACTGTAAGGATGGACCACATTCAAGGACTTGGGCTGGGAAAGAAGCAGACACCTTCCTGTGTTGTCATGCACATGCCCTTCTCATTGTTCTCTACGGACATCCCTTTGTTCACTTGCTGCCCAGATTTCCAACAGAAATCCTGTTCTCGTGGCTTGTCCTCTTGGTCCCAATGTCTGGATTCACATCTGTCCAACTCTCCTGTTCCTTAATCTATAGCTTTCCCCTGAACTGTCTGCACACAAGATTTTTTACTCATCCAGAAGAAATAGTGACACCCTTAAGTTTGCAGACAATACTAAACTCTAAGGAGAAACACTCTTCAGCCTAAATTACTGAAATATCTCAAAGTGTGTTAACTGATTGTTTTAAAATGTAGACAAACTTTAATATGGGCAATGTTACATAGAATTTTTATTTCCTTTATTCTAAGGGTCCCTTAGCTCCCTCCTCCTACCTATGTTTTACTAGACAGCTTGACCTAGAGTTGGCAGTCACTAAATATTTTGAATAATGGATTCTGCTTTCTCCATAAAATCTTTTGTCGCTTTCCAAATCCAAATCCTCATTCCCTTGAACTTTTGTTGTAGTTATTGTTTGTACTATGACCTGTATACTTACAGATGTATTCGTGGCCACTGTATTTGCCCCTTGACAGGATGTGCCCAATACAGTATTCAATGAATTTTCATGACTGAACTAAGAGCAAGGTCTAGATGCAAGAGTGTGATGGCTACTTCCTGCAGTCAATGATATATGGTACTTGACAAGCAGTCATCGATTTTTCTGTGATGTTTATGAAATCAAATTTAAAACTAAAAAAATATAATTTTAGAGAGGAGACAACTAAGGAATAAATAGCAATATGTGGTACAGACTGAAAATATGCATCTACCAGCTTCCAAATAGGATTAACTTCACACACATCAAAGGAACAATGGCGTTAAGGGATACATACCTAGTTCTTAAAGCTTATGTTAGAAAAGACAGGGCTGCTTTTCCAGCTCTGCCTCTATAGTCACCAAATGGCATTTCTGCAAAGCCTACTGGATTAGAATACAGAAATAAAAATAGCCATTATTTGTTAAACAAATAATGTATTAAATAATTAAATATTTTATTTAATTATTAAATAATTTATTAAATAAATGTATTAAATATTTTATTCCTTATATGTATTAAATAATTTATTCCTTATATGAAACTTATGAAGTAGGGTTGTTTAGTATCACCTAAAATAATAAAAGGTAGAACTGGGTTCAGGTCTTTCTGATTTTAAATTCTACAGTCAATCCACTATCCTGTAACTTCTTCTCCATCACTTCTGATCAAAGGCAGTCATGTTTCTGTTCTTACAACTGGGTCCTACCATAGCAGTGCTCAGCTACAATGATAGTTCTCTGATTGATTAAGGTCTCCAAGTGACGGTGTGAAATATCTTCTAAGACAATCCCCTCATCATGGGGGTGTTCTGTAATGTGGACATTATAAAGCTTTTATTGTTTTGACCAACGTCCTGTCATTTTATGTCTTCCCTCCCTACCTTCCGTTTCTCTTTTTCTTACCCTCCTCTCCTCCCCCTGTCTCTTTCTGTATCATCGATCTACCTGAATATGTAAAATCGTGAACCGTATTATGTTGGCCTTTCAATGGAATCAATAAATCAGATCCATGACCTAATAGGTAGAACTGAGTGATAGAGTTTTACTTTAAATTCCTGTTCCTAAGAATTCCTTAAAAGCTAAATCTAAGCAATTTTTATTTTGCCCAGTATTTATTATATACATCAAATTCCAAGAAAACATGTTCAATGATTCTGCATAATATAAATAGGAAAGAAGCAAATTCCATTATAAAACCTGATACTATCGGGCACCTGGTTGGCTCAGTTGGTTAAGCGTCCGCCTTGGGCTCAGGCCATGCTCCCAAGACCCTGGGATCTGACCAGTTGGGGGTCCCTGTTCCTGCTCCATGGGAAGCCAGCTTCTCCCCTTCCCTCTCCTGCTGCTGCACCCCCTGCTTGGGCTCTCTCACTCATCCTCTCCCTTACTCTCTCAATTAATAATTTTTTTTAAATTAAAAAAAAAACTTTACACCATCATATTTATTAGATTAATACATATTTATTGCCATTTATTTCACCAACAATTCATGTGCAAACTTTCACTCTGGAACCCAGACATCAGACAGACTCCAGAGATGGTAAAAAATAGAAACAAAGAATTGATTAGAGTAAAATTTTCCCTTATTAGATAGTGATATAAATCAGATCATCACATTAATCCATCCTAATTTACAGAGCTTCTCATGTTAATCTAGGGTATTTATAGGGAAGTAGATTGTTTTTTTTCCCGGGCTGATTTTACTTTTGACTTCACCTTTTTCTTTTTCTTTTGAATAGAGGAAAATACATAAAATCCTAATTCTTTTTTATCCTTTTTTAAAAAATTTATCCAATGTGGTAGATTCTAGTTCTTAGAAAGAAGACTGACTGTGTATCGAAAACAGCTATCCCATTGGAGCCTAAATTCTCAAAAGGCATTCTCTTTCAGAATTTAATGTTTGCTAACACTTTTCAGTCATAAAGTGAAAGAGATGGGCTAGCAATCAGGTATGTTAATATACTTAGAATAATGAAGAGTAAAACTATCACACTGGCAAAAGATAACATCTAATGCCATCATTACACAGAAATAATTAACTGTGTCCTGGGATTAGCTGTGTCTTAAAGCCTGCATATGCCATGTTCTTTAACTTTCTAACTTTTATTATGTCTCATAATATTTTGTTATTAAGTCAGTGCTGGGTGTGTTTTTAAAGAATTAAAGGAAAGTATCGAGAAGTTGAAAAGAGAGGCACTTTATGAGTACAAGGGTAGATTTCAAAGGTTTATGACTCTCACTCAAGTTTATAGTTCTTAAGCAATCCTAGAAAGGACGGGGAAAGAGGCAAGCCCAAGGAATGATATTTCTTTTCTCTGGGTCACTCTCATGTCACCTTCCAAATTCTATGTTGATGCATACTCTTGCTTTTCCCCCCACACCCATTACTTCAGCTTCATCTGCTACTATTATTTTTTTTTAAATATTCCTCTTTTCTTTATTGCCACTCCTCCTTAACTAGCTAAAGCAGTTAATGCATGTAAAGTGGAAAAGTTCATGGTCACTTCGGCAGTAGTGGCAATTTAAGTGGGAAAAGATCATGTCTATATTCTAAAATCCTTCCTTCTTAGTCTTTCATAAATTCTAATTTCTTACCATTTTCTGTCCTATTAGCCTAATAGGGAAGAAAACAAATGTAAAGTTAAGGGAAATGAACAAGGTTGCACTTACTTTAAAAAGGAATGTAAGAATGGAGACCTAAGCCTTTAGAAGCAAGAGATGGGTGTTGATAGGAGCATTAAAAAAATGGGGGCAGATGGCCTGAACTGGCTGGTAGTCCTTTGTTCAAGATAATAAAAAGCCTGAAAAAGGGGGAGAATTCAGTCAAAAGTGAGAAGGTGAGAAGCTTAAGAGCAAAGGGCAGAAAGCAAGATGTTAAAGATAGGGGTCAAATGGCAAGAGGAAAACTTTAAGAGGACACCGTTCAAAGAATTTCAAAGTGGGAAAAGAATAAATAAGTGGAAATTTCTCAGCATGGGCCTAACAGGTCTCTGTTTCACATGTAGTGTATTGATAGGAGGTTATCACTGCCTTTCAGAGAATTAGCAAATAATACAACATGAAAAATTCTCTTGGTAGGACAGAACATAGCCCATTCATATAAAGAAGGATAATTTCTCTTACAAAGTGCTGTATACTAAAGTTTTATTTTTATTTTGTGTTTTTCCTATTTTCCTCAACCCCACATTTCTTTAATATATTGTAAGAACAGAAATGTCATTTCTACATTTAAAATTTAAACCCCAGTTACATTATAGTATGTGTAACATTTCTGCGGGCTGGGTTAATTTATACTTGCTATACTACCAAATTCTAAAAACAAAATTTTTAAAAGTTCTTTGTGCTTGGATTTTAATCTCTGTTTTGAGACAGATTCAATATTTTAGAAGTTTTCAAAAAATACCTTCTTTAAACCATATTCATTGTTTGCTTATAGAAAGGAAATGGTAAAAGGAAATGAAATTTTTAAAATTAAATATATTTTGTGTTAAATGAACAGAAAATTAGGTTCATTGATTTGGCTTTACGTGAACCTCTATCCACACTCTATCCACATATTAGTAATATGCCCTTTCAAATCATTAGTAGGTAGCTAGTTAGATAATCTTAATCTAAATACAGTTTGCTATTCTAAATTAATTTTCTACCTTATAACATTCCTCATTGGAAATAACAATAAAATTTCTCTATTATTTGTCTTTGATACTTGAAATCACAAATAGCTAATGAAATAGAGAAACTCAGCTATTGGGGCATTTCTGATAAATAAAGTTACAGATAAACTTTACATTGTAATTCAAAGTGAAGGGAGGCTTTTGTTACAATTTAGCCTCTTCATAATAAACGTTTCTTTGAACTTGTGCTGCAATGAGAGAAGGCAAGGGGAAAGCTCAGCTGATCTTTTAAACACATCAAAGCTTGGGAAGCCAAACACGCTGGACAGGTGCTTTTGTCAATCTGAATGGTATCTGTCCCCCATCTTCCTATACAGATAGGGCATCTATCTCCTTTCAATGGCAAATAGGAGCTCCCATCACTTCAGGAACTCTAGGAGGTCTACGCAGAGCTTCATAATTTCTATGTCTTTTAGTATCTCTCCATTTCGATGATTAAGACATCTTTTCTGACTACATGGCACTCAAAAAAAAAAATGTTTAAAGTACTGGCTGTGGAAAATTCAGATGATTGAAAAGGGAAAGGAAAATTGCCAATAAGGCTATCACTCAGAAATGATCAGTTATTTTAGATTATCTTCCTCCTTTCTGATAATTGTAAGTAATATATAAGATAGGTACCGAATAGTAGCTTTTAGAGAAACGCGATCATACAGTATCATACTTAGAGTTTACATTACCAGCAAATCCTATCACTAAATGATGCTATTTCTAACATTTTTCGAACATATTTTCTGATTGCCAGTAGAAATATAACAATAATGTCATACAATAATAATTTAACACTTATGTTTAGTTGGGCATTTGGATTGTTTTCCATTGTATTACTACATATAATGATTTCAGTGTACTTTTTTAATACACCAATCTGTTTTTGTCATTCCTAATTTTTTTGTACAGATTTCTAAAAGTGAAATTATTTGGTTAAAGGGTTTAACCGTTTTTTTAAGGCTATTCCAGTAAATTGCTTAATTGCTTTAAAATGTTCCAATTTAGGGGCTCCTAGGTGGTTCAGTGGGTTGGGCCACGGTCTTTGGCTCAGGTGGTGGTCCCGGAGTCCTGGGGTTGAGTCCTGTATTGGACTTCTCCTGCTCTGCAAGGAACCTGCTTCTCCCTCTCCCTCTGCCTCTCCCCCTGCTTGGGCTCTCTCTCCCTTTCTGCCAAATAAATAAATAAAATCTTAAAAAAAAAAACAAAAATAAAACAAAACAAAAAAGCCAAGTAAAAAAATTCTTAAAAAATAAGAATGTTCCAATTTACACACCTATCACCAGTTTACCAAACCCATACCAACACTGGCTCTCATTGGTTTTTTTTATCTTAGCTAATGTGATAAGCAAAAATTTTCTTGTTTTAATTTGAATTTCTTTTATTAACTAAGGGAATTTTGTATGCCTAAAACCTGTATTTTTCTTTTGAGTTGTATTTTGATGTCATTTGCCTAATTTTCTGTTGAATTTTAGTCCTTTTTCATTGATTTATGTAACTTGTAGTCAACTGGGGTTAGTTTCCTTGTCAAATTTATAGTAGAAATGTTCTCTTTCTAAATCTCTTTGTTTATTATGCATAGAATAATTTATGGAATCATTATTTTTTTATATTCAAATCTTTCATTTTCAATTTGAGAGTATATCCTTGTGTTTTATCTTTTCTCATGCCCCAGGACAGGTTATTTCCCTATATTTTTATATCTGATTACATGATAGTATTGTTCTTCAAAGTTAATGCTTTCACCAACTCAGGGTATAACATCAGTTTGAGGACAGGATCCAATCACTCCCCATTATGTAAATATTTAGGTAATTGCCCAGCATCCCATAATGAATCTTCTGTTTTTCTTGCTATCTGAATCATAAACTCTATTTGACACACTAATTATTTATTATTTTCTTACACTATGTTTATTTCCAATTGATTTTAAAAGCATGTAAAGATAAAGGATAAAATAAAGGTAAAATAAAGCAAAGAAAAAGTAACAGTTGAAATTACAGATGGAGTTAAGAATCAGTTAACATGAATTTTTTACCTTCAAACATAATTATACAAGGAATGGACGGTAAATAGTGTCCCTTGGGTTTTCAAGCAGCTAGTGAGAACAGACAAGTTTAGTATGCTGTAGGACTGAGGACTCACAAGTATAAAAAAACTTAAAGCCCTTAAAAATTACAGATTATCTGCTTGATGAAACCATAAGGAAGGACACTGTTATATGGTAAAATGTATTCTTTACTATATTTTTGCAACAAATGGAGCAACACTAAAAAAGAAATCTATTTTACACTAACATACTATTTTCAAGCCCATAGTTTTAGCCTTCTGGTAAGTTTAAGTATAGTTTTAAAAATCATTCTTATAAGAATGAATCCTATATTCCTCAAAATTTTTGATACTGCTGTGATTTTTTAAAGATATTGGGTAGGCATAAATTTAAAAATATTTGACCTGAGACGTCCTCCCAATGCCTCTAATGTATGCAAACAGTTGAGGGCAGAACAAGGATTAACAACTTGAAGAGTCAGGATGGAAATGACATTTTCATGAGTAAACTGAGAAGTGATAAAAGGTCATGTCATATTTCCAAAAGAAGTCCACACTCCCTCTGCTTGATGGAAATGTTTATATGTAGGATAACTAAGGTCCCAGCTGTCATCCCATCCATTAACCTTTGTGCCACTGTCACATTGTTGAAGTTATTATATCTGTATGATGTATTTTACTACCTGACAGAAAATGTTTTCCTCAAAATTACATATTTTTAAGGTTAAATTTTTGTTATTCTTAACTATTTTTTCTAATGTGATATAAGACTACATTACTAAGTTAAAACATCAAAATTGTATCAAGTACATAATAAATGAAAGAGTGAAATGTTTACAATATTCATAATTCTTTATAGTCATCCTTTTGTATCTCTCAATATTTTATTTCTTCCTATAAAGTCCTGCATATTTTGCTTATGATTGCTTCTTATTTTTTTATTTCTTATGATTTATAAAGGGATTATTTTTAAATATTGGTAGGCATACAGAAAAATTATTAATTTTAAATATCTTGTATTGAACCAACTTAAAGTACCATTAAGGTTTTCGGTAGATTATTTGGGTGTTGTAGTTAGGTAATCCTATAACCCAAAGGTAATGATAGTATGGCATCTTCTTTTCAATATTTATCCTTCTAATTTCTATTCAATTTTGTATTTCACCAACCTGAACTTCTTGGTTAATATATTTTTTTAATTTTTATTTTTAAGTAATCTCCACACTTAACATGAGGCTCGAATCCACAACACTGAGACCAAGAGTTTCATGATCCACTGACTGAGCCAGCCATGCACACCGTTTGTTAATATTAAATACCAGTTGTATCAGAGGGTGTAGTTACCCAATATTAAACTATGTTTGAATTTCTGGATAAATCTAATTTAACCACAATGGCATCTTCTATAGTGTATTATTGAATCTGATTAATATTTAAGATGTAATGGTAGCTTTCTCTTTGTGTTATCTTCATCATATCTCAGGGTCAGTGGTATGCTTTTTCTTTTCCAAAATAAAATAGGATCATTAATAAAGCATGGGCTTATGCGGTTTAGAAAATTAAATAGCATTCACAATTACAACCAGTAGATCCTAGATCCTTGTTAGCACTAGAGAAATTGCTGATAACTCAGTGGTAGTAAAGGTAGTATTCTATCTTATCTAAAATCAATTCTTTTCTCACTTTGAGTCAGGTAATGAAGAACATAGGTTCTAAGGATATTTGAAGGTCACCTCTAGTATTGAGGTCATTATCATTATTAACATTCACTAATTATATTCCGATATTTTAATATTAAAGAATATAAACTATGAGTTATTAAAGTGGTTCTGCTTATGTAATAAAGCATATTCTAAACTGGGTTGACAGAATTATTTTTTCCATTTTCACAATCTGTACTTTTCCAACACGTATAGTCAACAGGGAGGAAAACAGTAGATTAGAGCTTGATATAGAGACAACATCTAAGCATATATCTTCACTACTATGTAAATTTTTTCAAGTATTTTTATTAACATATAATGTATTATTTGCCTCAGGGGTACAGGTCTATGAATCATCAGGCTTACACATTTCACAGCGCTCACCATAGCAAATACCCTCCCCAATGTCCATAATCCAACTACCCTAGCCCTAGCCCCCCACCCCCAGCAACCCTCAGTTTGTTTTGTGAAATTGAGAGTCTCTTATGGCTTGTGTCCCTCCTGATCCCATCTTGTTTCATTTTTCCCTTCCATACCCTCCAACTCTCCCTCCCTGCCTCTCAAATTCCTCATATCATATGATAATTGTCTTTCTCTGATTGCCTTACTTCGTTCAGCATAATACCCTCTAGTTCCATCCACGTTGTTGCAAGAGGCAAGACTGCATCTTTTTGATGGCTGCATAGTAGTCCATTGTATACATAAACCACATCTTCTCTATCCATTCATTTGTTGATGGACATCTAGGTTCTTTCCATAGTTTGGCTATTGCGGACATTGCTGCTATAAACATTTGGGTGCACGTGCCGCTTTGGATCACTACATTTGTGTCTTTAGGGTAAATACCCACTACAATGTAAATTTGTATGAATGATTTGTTTTCCATGATCAGTTTCCATGTACTAAACAATAAATTAATACAAAACAAATAGAACTACACTGATTTATATTAATGATGCTCAAGTTGTAAATCAACAAATAAATTTAGCATGTCAAAAGTTGTATTTTGCATGTAGCCTTGGGATCATAAAATCTGAATGTTTCCTCCCAGGAGAATTCCCAAGAAGGCTGTTTACATTTTCTTTTGATAAGGTATACTGAATATGAAAGACTTCTTTTATTATATACCAAGATATATACTAAGTAGAATACTAGCTGTGAACAGGACTAAGGATACAGTCAAAACTGAAGATTTTAAATGATCAAAATTATCAAAACTTCTTGATTAAAAAAAAAAAGAGATCTGGAGACCTTTCCAATCTAATAGTGCTTGCTTGAGGGAAAGTGGAGTAGGTCATTTTTTTCTCATAAGGATGCACAAAAGTCTCTTGGCGAACGACTACTTATCATTGTTTTGTTGTGACTCACATATTCCCACCTGTATGCATCAGTCCTTATAACTTTGTGGTTAGAAAAAGACAAAGTATTCTGATCTTTATGATTTGCTTGCTGTTATTTACCCTTCCTTATGTTTAAGTTAAAATTCTGACTCTGGCACTAGTGAAAGAGAAAAGTTCTGTGCTATAAAGATTTTCTAACACTCAGTTATTTCCTCTCAGTGTTTATAATTATTTCTACTCAGCCCTTCTGAGGTTGGTTTATAACCAGAATATTTATTTGCAAGCTGATTAAACAATATCAGGCATCAGTTTTCTTGTTCTCCTGGCATTACATCTTGGTAGAAGCTACTTTGCATAGCATCGTTTTTCTAGAGCTAGTAGAAAAAACATTAGGCTAGGGTTAGAAACACCTGGCTAACCACTGCTGTAAAAAGCAAGGTAATTCATTTAACTATTTTATACATCCAGTCTGTCTAATCCAAATTACTGACATTCTTCAATGTAACCTCTAAAGACACTTCTGTTGATAAGTGTCTAAGGTATTTCTGAGTGTAGTTTTTGTGTGAAGTGATTATATTCCCCTTCATAGTTGGGATGATAATGCGGCAAGCATTTCTTTTCAGTGAATCAGGAGAAAACTTAGGTTGGTATTGGGTTTCAAGAAATCTTTGCAGATGATTCCTAAGAATATTCAAAACACCCTTGAGAAAAGGCTAGAAGCAGCAGTATTTTTCAGAGAAATTCTCATTCTAGACTACAGGGATAATACGGCAAAATGGGAGAAGATGGAGGGCCCAAGGTTACAGACAAAACAAGACGGCACTTGAATCCTCATTTAGAAACATGATCTGGGGCATCACAAAGTTTCAAGACAATGAGATTTACTGGAAGCAGAATGTGAGGGAGATAAATATGTAGTAACAGCATTAGTGTAAGGAAGTGGTGCCTTTCCTAACTGTAGGTGCCAAAGAAATGATAATCACCTTTTTGTACCTGTGACCATTTGCTTCTGAAAAGAAAGTGAGGCCCAGAAGAGTTGGAGAATGAAAGCTCGGAGGGAGGAATAGGAAGTCAGACCTAAAAACAGATGAGAGGGTCAGGCTCTGCCTTCTCTCCTCCTGCCAGCTCCTCCCTCTTCCTACAGTCAACTCCCCACACATAAAATACAAACGCCGAGATAGTGGGATCCAGGCACACATCATTTATCATTCAAACTGGCAGTCTTAGCATCATCTCCTCCCAATGCACTAGAGAGGCAGCTGCTGAGGATACAGAAATCTAATCACAAAAAGGTAAGGACTCACTTCATCTGTTAGTCAATTGGAGTTAACATTTTGAAAACCAACGAAATGCAACATAATCTAGCAGTTAAGAGCCTACACATTTGATGCATCTTTAGAGTTTGGACCTTGACTCTGATCTTTCTCAATTTCAGCTTATATATATATAAGCTAGGGCCATCAAGGTAAGGACCACAGTGTGCTTGGCACAGAGTCAAGTACAAGTGCTTTGGACATAGATATAATTTTTTGCTGCTAAACTTAGACTATTCTTCTGTCTAGAAAGTAATCCCACTCTGCAATAGCTCAGTGCATCTGGACACATGTACTCATTGTTCCATCAACTCAGCTTCCTTCTGCAATAAATTACACAAATATGGGGAATATTTTCTGTCTAGACTGATTCTAATGTGTTTTTACATAACTATAGAATTGTCTTCCAAATTAGGTTCAATTAGTCCTAAGTTTTTGTAGGCCTATCTTTTAATTAAAATATAATCAATTATTAGTGGTATCCTAAGTCCTAATATAATAGTCATATTAAGCCTAGACTTAGAAACTTTCCCGAGATGGCTAGTGATCAAGAGCAATGTGGTTTTGCCAAATGAGCCCTTTCAATCTGGTGGTCTTGTTTTCCTCTCCTCCTCCTCCTTCTTACTCTCCAATCCTTCCCCCTCCCCCATTCTTCTTCTTCCTTTTCATCTTCTACTAACTACAAACTTACTGCTCAGCTCACACCGAATGGGTTTCCTTCCTTACTTGAACAAATTATGTGCCAAAGAACACTCATCATTTAAACTCTTCCCAGTCAAAGTGCGGTCCTAGGACCAGCAGCAATGAAATCACTCAGAAATTTGTAATGCAGATGCTGAGCACCCCTTCCCCCCACCTCATGTGATTAGTTTGAGATGCCTTCTCTTAACCTAGTCTGTGGGTGAGCTAGGGAAGATATGGTTTCACCCACTAGAGGGCAGTAGGGCATGTGCACCATTAGGCACTACATTTACTTCCCAAGTATGATGAAAAGTTCTTTTAAGAATCACCTGCAGTTGCCAAAGGGATAGTATACTTAGTTCCTTTAAAGGAAAAAACCACAAAGTCAAACCAGGTTACACAGAGAAATTCAACATGTGAGATTAATGAAAGAAGCTGTTCATGGTACCAGCGTAGTAGAAAATCAGGTGCCAAATCCTAAATTGTATTTTTGGCTTTTGTTCGTAGATCATAGATTTCTAAAGTTGGAAAAGACTTTGATAATCACCTCTGGGGCAACCTCCTTATTTTCCAGATGAGGAAGGAGATTCTGAGGGGTTAGCCGGCTCTTCCAAATTTATTTAGCTCACGACGTGCCAAGCCAAAGCTGGAACTACTATCAACAGACTCCCTACCAAGAGTAAAACATTTTTAACAAAACACTAAGCATAACTCTGTAGTATTCAGTGGTAAAATGGAGTTATACTTGTGCTTTACACATATGTTGGATTTAACACTATTATCTCAAGAGGGAAGACAGAAAGGGAAGCATTTGTACTGTTTTTCCTTCAGTTATTTATATTCAACAGCACTACCATCAGAAACAAAACCTAGATGTCTCCAGCTCTAGCCCCAAAGTGTCCACATGTAACTATCAACCAATCATTAAGTATTGAGTAATCGTAATAGTTATGGCACTGTTTCGCATTCCTTTTAGCATGATGCTAGCATGATTTCTGCTCTTGGTGGTCTTTGGTTATGTGTGTTATAATAGCTTGGCTGGTAACTGTTTCTAATTTTCAGTCCCATGTGGTTTTTTGCATGCAAAATGGGATCAACAACATTGTGTCAGACCCAGAGATACAGAAGGTGATGAAAACTGAGCTGGTAGATCCTCATTCATCTAAGACACTGGCAAGGCTTTACAGAGAAAGGAACCCTAATTGCACATACAACACCCTCAGTACAACTTGCTCACATGTCTTCAAAATGACCTTTTAAAGAATGTTTTAAATGTCAGCGCTTTTTTAGAAAACATTAAACCAAACATGGAAATTGTATGAGAACAATTTCTGAGTCTCTAATTAAAGGCACAAAGCTACATTTTCAATTTCCTCTTCCTTTTTCTCTTATCAATGCAATTATTTAATAAAAACTAAAATCACGTAAAGTTAGTAGACCTAAGCGTTGGGATGTGGATGGATATTTATGCAAGCAGTTCCTTAGAGTCTCAGTTACTGGGCAAAGCTCCAAGATTTTTAAAAAAAAAAAAAATGTAGTGAAACAAAGTCTTAATGGGGAGACTCCAGAAAGAAAGAAGCTCTAAAATAAGTGCATACACTTTTAAGGAAATATCTAATCTTGCTTAATTTCTACATTGACCAAAAAAAAAAAAAAAAAAAAAAATGTAAATCTAGTTCCCAAATAAATTTTTCAGGGTCCCTTCCCATTCACCCATGTCTCTTTTGACCTTTAGCAATCCTGTATAAATGATGTCATAACCAACAGTAATCATTTTACCAGTCATAACTATTTAAAGTGTTACTCACAAGATCATTTTTAATGATCAGAATATGAATGCAAAATATAATTGCTAGGATCAAATCAGTTTGAATAAAAGATCCAAGATCCAAGTAGGGTTTTCCTATTTTAAACTAAACAGACTGTAATCTTGCAAAAAATGGCAATGTCTAATCAACTGAGCTAATAATCCCTACCCTATAAGCAATTTAAATTGTTTTGTTATTTTCCTGAGAGACCAGGTTATATACTATTTCTATAGGGTCTGTGTTTTCCCTACCATAACAACAGTATAATAACCATAAAGAAAAACAGTAGCATTTAATAAACTTTATTTTAGCATTCACATAAAAATGCATATGCAGTTATTTTAAAAGAATATTACCATTTGGACTTGTGCTATCTATTTCATCTGAGAATATTCTTTTTTTCCCCCCATTATATAAAAGAACAGCTCTCAGTTATTGCTAGTAATAGTAGTGGCATACTCATGTTTATATCTCAAATATGTTTTTAATTTTCTGAAGCAGAGGCAAATTGCCGGTGATACCTTAACGTTTAGAGGTAGTTAATGCCAAAAGGCTTGGACCTGGTCTTAAACTGAATATTTCCCAGGTGTGTGGTATATTGAAAAGTGGAACAACTAACAGAAACCAACTTCCTATTCATGTTAGACCTACTTAGGAGAATTTTAAGTAAGGATTAATTAGACAATGAGACTTTATACATAGTCAACCTCACAGCTCCCAGAGATAAAAGCTAGGACCTGCTCAGTTGTAACATAAGCCATATGTTGAGAAAGAGAAGTATCAACTACCACTGTCTCCTTGCACCTTGTTGATAATGTCTTTTTAGTCAACTTTCTTTTGAAAATCCAATACTTTGGGAAATGCTGGAAAGCTATTGACTAAAGGATTAAAGAACCTGCCGTTTTTGAGTAAGTGTCAGCTATTGAAGTAGTAAAAATATATGCAAAACATTTAACTCCTGCGAATGAGCTCATAAATATAAAAGGACAGCTTAAGAATGACAAGAGGAAACTGCTATTAATGTGGCTTATCCGAAGCCAGCTTTGTACTAGCAGATACCCTGGGGATACTAAGGCTCTAAAAACTCTATGTCTCCGTGGGAAGCCAGGCTGCCTATTACAGGAGGAGGAATCTGGCACAAATTCACAGTTGTTTGTCCAGATTCAGTAGAGACGAAAGATGAACCGGAACAAGACCTTGCCAGTTATCCATTCGGAAGGGCTGGGCTCTTTCGCTCGACAAGACTTTGCCACCTAAAACAGCTGTTTTGTGTTGGAGACTAGATGGTGATTTTGCCAGGACTGCTTAGAAGGCCTGAGCCATAGATGTCAAAACAAATGTTTCTGATATTGAATGTATGCTCATTCTGTGATATTTTTCACTTACCATGTGAATATGGCTGCTAGTTGAGGATGGAGATGTTGATGAAGAAGACAGTGATGTCTGGTTAAAAGCCCATCATCAAAATACACCAACCAAATAGGAAGACATCTGCTTCAAGAAACATAATAAAAACTAGACTTGGTGAAGTCAAAAGAATTCCATGACATATACTTATTTGCTCAAAGTAAGAGCAAAATCTTCATCTGTAATATCAATTCTTCACATATAGCAACAAATTATTCTGGATAGGAATCTACTTGAAATAATTTTCCTTATATGGGTTTCTTCTCCTTAAACTTCTTTTCTTTTTAAAGATTTTATTTATTTATTTGACAGACAGAGATCACAAGTGGGCAGAGAGGCAGGCAGAGAGAGAGAGAAGGAAGCAGGCTCCTTGCTAAACAGAGAGCCCAATGTAGGGCTCGATCCCAGGACCTGGAGACCATGATGTGAGCCAAAGGCAGAGGCTTTAACCCACTAAGCCACCCAGGCACCCTCTCCTTAAACTGCTTAAAAGTATTTATTAATGTAGGTGAGATTGTCAGTCTATGGTCAGAATTAGGGGGAAAGTACAGAATCTGTCTGAGAATATATCTTCCAAAGAAAGTTAACTACATATTTTTTCTGCTTCTAATAAATTTGTCAAAAAATTTGTCTATTTGTCTAAAAAAAGACCTAGTGTGTCAATACTTCGCTTCAATTTAAAAGTCAAAAATACCTCTGACCTTCCAAGGTGATTACCCTACAGCATAGCCAGCTAGCAAGGGCAATTGAAGAAAGGAAACTATCAGGTTCCAATAAGTCGTACACTCCTCACTCTAGAAGGATGCCAGTATTTTTGGAAGAGTTGAATGAAGGTGAAAGAAGATAAAACATGAACACAATGGTGAGGCACAGGCATTTACCAGGATCGTGTGTGCAGCCCTTGAAGCCTGGGAGTGGGAAGACAGCTAAGCAAATGTCTCTGAAGCGCTCTTTTCGGAAATCAAGTTTGTGTAACTGGACAAGACATGTGGCACAAGTCTGTGCAATTAGATCACAAGAGCCTCGTACCACAAACATAATTATTAGCAGCTGTTTTTGTTGAATGGCAGGTTAGAGACACAATAAAAAGAGGAGTTGATGATGATGAAAGAGGAAGGGCGTGAAATGATGGGACTCTTCTAGGAGCTTTTAAGTCTCCACATAAAGAGCAGACTCTGTCATCCTCTCTGAACTTAAAGTGTTGACTAAGAAAGCAAAGAGGGATAAGAAGGCTGTTTGTAGGCTAGAGGAATGAAGATAGGATCTCCCACCATGTCAGAAAGCTGTTAAGCACTCAAGGTGAAAACATCCCTCAGGGTTTTAGAGTCAACAAGGACCTGTTTATATTTGGACATTTGCAGCAGACTTCATTGCCTTAACATCCTTGACCAAGTTTCTGAAGCAAAGTACATCCAGGGTGTGGACTGAGATACTAGGCTCTATGGTTAGGGGACTTTTTTTTTTTTTTTTTTTTTTAAAGCTTTTCAAACACACGTTCTTAGGACTGCACACTTATGTAAGGAGAGAGAATAAAGTGGCCCTTTTGTTGTGGTTGAAGCAAGCGGAATTTAGTAGGAAACGACTGGGCAGAATAATTCTGCACTCAGTTGCGATTTCATTTTTTTCTTTCTCTTCTGATACCACGTAAGTCACAGTGGCTCTTTTTATGCTTGGTAGGTGGTTTTACACAGTGAACATGACATTTTTTTTAAATTTTTATTTATTTATTTGACAAAGAGAGACACAGAGAGAGAGGGAAGACAAGCAGGGGGAGTGGGAGAGGAAGAAGCAGGCTTCCAGCTGAGCAGGGAGCCCGATGCAGGGCTCCATCCCAGGACCCTGGGATCATGACTTGAGCCAAAAGAAGATGCTTAATGACTGAGCCACCCCGGCGCCCCAACATGTAATATTTTTAAAATATTTTCATAGGGTAATATTTGGTAATCAGTCTCTTGAGGTAACAACTCATCACTTTTGAGTTGAATATATATATACACACAATTAGAATGTGAGGGACCCGTCTCTGGGTGCACTGGAGACCGTGCTGAGAATGGGAAGACAAACTGGGGCGGTGAAGGGGGGACACTCTGCATTCCTGTCTGCCCTGGAAGGTGAACATGAACTGGCTTTGGATTTTACCTGAGTACTCAGAGTTGCACTGGCACCCTCAAAATAAGAAGGAATCCCTGCCAATAGCTTTCCCTCCTTTCCTCTTTCCAGAGGAAAGTAAGTTTGCCAATGTTGCAACAGGTGCTTTGCACATGAATTTATGGAGATAAATAAATTTATCTAATTTAAATAAATAATCTAATTTGTTCCATGATTATCTACTGGGCATCTGCTGGGCAAGGTGCTGATAGTACAGATGTGGCCCACAGGGAGAAACAGAAGAGTCATGCTTTCAATAAATAAACTCAGGGCAAATGGAGAATCTTCCTACCTCTGGCCAACTTCACTCTCCTCATTCTTCACCATAGTTCTCACTTCTGCCAAATGACCCCAGATCAGAGTTTTGAAAGAATCTGAAATCTGCATACTGAACATTTCTCCTTGATAAGAAAATTAGTCCAGTTCTTTTATCAATGCATCAAGAATTAAGTTCAGCGACAGAGTAGCGGTAACCTATCCATAAATAAAAATTGCTTAATAGAGTTCCATTCCTGAGCCCCATTTCCATGCTACCATAGTTTAGTCAAGCTTTGTGAGCTTTCATGTCTATTTTTATTTATTTGATTAATTTTCTTAGTTACAATTGTATTTAAACTGGTCTGTTTGTATAAGACAGATGTGCATATTTCTATTCATCTATCTATTTAATAACACGGACCAAGAAATGTATACTGTATTATGGGTTCTGAATTTCTGGGTCTGTTTTGGTAAAATGTGGAGATTTTAAATATATCTCCTTCTAAAATTAAATTATGACACTAGATTTGAAATCTCTCTGGACATCATTTGTAAAGCTTCTTATATGAAAACAAACAGAGTTTACTTTGAATCTTACCCAAGAATAATCTACACTGAAATATTTCAGTCTGTAGTAAATTAAATTATATTACAGTCAGAGTTTTCTTTTGGTCATCTAGAATTAGTAGGAGAGGTGGAAATATTTACACTAGGAATTGAATAGTGTGAAACTACTTAATGTTACTTTTTCTTCATAGATGTTTCAGTTAATTTACTAACCTCACTTGCTAAAAAGCCAACCACTTTACCTAGAATTGTATTTTGCCATTTTCATGGCGATATGACAAATTATTTTCAAATTTCTAGCTTCCATTTTTCCCTATACCATATCTATGCACCAAAATTTTAATCACCATGAATTATTAAAAATTATCTTATTTCAGTTGAATTTAATAATTATTTGACAATACTGTATAAACTAGTCTGAACTGAGCAAGTCAATTCAAATTCTTTCTTAAAATTGATTTTTTAATCGAATAATATTATTTGAGTCTTCTGGGGAAATGTTTTCAGATTTTGATAAATTAACATAAACGGAAACATTTCTTCAAAACATAATATTGTGGCATTTTTTCTGGCATAACTGAGGTATGCTACAAAGAGGTTTAAGATCACTTTTCTTTGAATACTATTTTCCCCCCAATTTTTAAAGGTTTTAACAATTTCTTTACTTGAAAGAGCAAAGTAAAACATTTGCAGTTTGCATGGTTTGGATCAAATCAGTTCAATCATTTAATTTCTCTCAGTGTTTCTCCTCTGTCAACTTTTAGGTTTTGGTTTTCTGTTTATTTCTTTCTATAATCTGGATCCTAGAAATAATATATATTTAAGAACTCAAGTACGTAGTAGTTGTAACCTATCTTCTAGTCTTCAATATTAAACTTTCAGCATGTTTTGATGAGAAAAGTTTACTAAGACTCACACAAAGAAGAGTATAAAATAACACCTGTCTAAAATATGCATATATATTTCTCTACTTAGTTGCCTCTCAGCATTGTTTTTTAAGTTCTCCAAAGTGTTCCTTTTGATCATCTGGGACCACCACCTACATAGAATCTTCCTTTAAAAACCATCAGTTTTTATTTTCAAACTTGGATCACATAGCTCATGTTTTCTCTTAAAAGATATGTGCACTTTCTCAAGAGCATACTATTTTATTTTTCTTAAAAGATTTATTTATTTATTTGAGAGAGAGGGAGAGAGAGAGCATGAGTGGGAGGGAAGAGGAAGAGGGAGAGAGAGTTCCAAGCAGACTCTGTGCTGACTGTGGAGCTCGATGCAGGACTCAGTCTCCTGACCCTGAGATCCCAACCCAGATGGAAACCAAGAGTTGGTTGCTCAACCCACTGCACCACCTAGATGCCCCAAGAGCATATTATTTTAAACCAAACTAAGCATTAGTTTTTAAATAAGATGTGCTATTGAGATAACTCTTGGTCATCATTCACCATGGGAAAAAAGATACAATGTGCCAAAAATAATTCTTCTTGTCTAATATTTTCTTTGTAGATAGCTATTAACTCAACATATAATGAAAACAACAAAAATATTCAGTAAGGGTTTAAAAATCATACATAGCATTCCATTTCTCATGTATAATGACAAAGAACAATAAAGGATATGCACTGGGTTCTAATATCAATCGTTAGTTGCATCTCACTAGAGAAGGAATAATATACCCCCCATCCTCTGCGACCCCACATGTAGCTAAGGTAACAGTATCTGTTCTTAGAACATCTCCTCTTCTCCCATGTTGCTTTTCTGATGTTGTCTATGCTAGAATGTCAGACTCTTACATGGAGTTTTAATCTTTGTTTTTATGCTTTCTCCAAATACCAATTTCAAGTAACAAGAAAACACTTTACATTCATTTCTATGAAAGCATTCCTTCCAATATGCTCTGCAAAATACTGGCGATGTCCTTTAATTCATGATCCGAAATGAATGTGTGATGCTGTCTTGTATTTCCAGCCTAAGAGACCTGTATTCTTTGCCAGCTGTGTGTTGTGGCAATGGCAGGGCAGTTCTATGGACTCTGGGGATACAGAATCACTTTAACCTTGGTGTATGGCCATAAAGGGGAAATCTTCAGTCCAGAAGGCCATGAGCTTCCCATCTTGATTAAGCCCCCTTTTCAGCAGAAGCCAGAATTCCTCATCGCCAAAATCACAAGTCACAGAAATACATAATTTCATATATGGTAAATTTTTGGTTTGGGCAGTATATAAAAAGCAGGCAAACTGTCTTTCCACACAGTTAGATAAAAATATATATGGGGCGCCTGGGTGGCTCAGTGGGTTAAGCCGCTGCCTTCGGCTCAGGTCATGATCCCAGGGTCCTGGGATCGAGTCCCACATCGGGCTCTTTGCTGAGCAGAGAGCCTGCTTTCCTCTCTCTCTCTCTCTCTCTCTGCCTACTTGTGATCTCTCTCTGTCAAATAAAATATATATATATATATATATACTAGTAGTAATATTTATATTTCTTAACAATATAATTACCCACTATTTAAGTATCAATGGAAAAAATCTTTGAAAGAGTTAAGATGATAATTATAAATTATTTCATGCCACATTGAAAGCTTAGAAAATTTACAATACATGTGTTCAAAGTGAGCCTGAGTTTGAATCCTAAAACTTGTTGTACATTAAGTATTTTAAACTACTTAGGGGTGTTCGTGCTTAGCAAATTTGTGAACTCTTCAATGCATCAAGTAAGACTTTTTCTTGCCAGAAACCCAACACCAAGATGTGTTCTACTGAACCACTTTATTGTTTTCATTAAATTGAGGAGAAAAGATAGTCTATATTATATGTAATTATATTAAGGAAATTCATAAAAACTTTAGTAAATGTGGTAGACATTTTATAGGAATGTCTTTAGGCTAAGTATCTGTACTGATATGGTGCTCATTTGGTGAAATATGCCATGAAGTAATTTCTTCAACCCTTTCTGTTGGCTTTTAAGTTTTTCTTCCTTTATAAATAAAACACAGTGGTCAAGCCCAACTAGAATGAATTATTTCTGGGTAATGAACAAGATAAATTAGTCTATAAAACATTAAGTGGATATAAAATTTTTGCCTGGCTGCCAACAATTTGTAAATGTTTGTAGGAGCCTCATGGTGTAGTAGAAAGAACATGGACTATTTCAGTCCTAAGTAATCTTCTAGAGGTGCTTGGTAAGCTCCTCAATGGCCCTGGATCTCCTAGTGTCATCTACTACAGAAGAGAACCAGAGATGAACCAGACAACTATTAGATTTTGCCAAGCTCTTCTCAGACTCTACAGTTTACTAAAACCTAAATTTTTCTTTTTCTCTCTCTTCTTCTTTAAGATTTTGTTTATTTATTTGACAGGCAGAGATCACAAGTAGGCAGAGAGGCAGGCAGAGAGATGGAAGAAGCAGGCTCCCCTCGGAGCAGAGATCCTGATGTGGGGCTGGATCCCAGGACCCTGGATCATGACCTGAGTCGAAGGCAGAGGCTTTAACCCATTGAGCCACTGAGGTGCCCCCAAACCTAAATTTTTCTTAACCCTTATATGATCTAAACTTTTATCATTAAAAAAATGAGACGAGGTTTTCTTATTTAGTAATTTTAGTTGATTTTTGAGGCTTTAAAGTCTGTGCTTTAAATTAGACTGATCAGAAATTTAGATTGAATATAGAACACTTCTCAAAATAATCTATAATAACTTGAGGGATTTTGGGGGGGGTGGGAGGTGAGGAAGTATTACAGCTAACTTTCCTGCCCACACCTCCTTACCACGGTAGATCTAATTTAGAAACTCAGTGGACTTTTACTAGAGCTAACACATTTCCAGTGCTATTTTGTATTCTCCATAGATTTTTTTCCAACAGCAAAAACATTGCAGTAACTGTCCCTTACTCTTGCACATTTAGTATTTAACGGCCTTCCTATACGTAATGGCAGACTTTCCTTCTCTCCATGGCTCAAGTGAAGAGACACATGACTCAAGGCCACATGAGGATTCCGTCAGGTTTGTTTCCCCAAATGTGAAATGCAGGAGGCATAATAAGATAGGGCCAAAGTTGGGGCGTGGCTAGGATGCCCTGGATAAGAAACGAGGATTTCTAATTTTCTAAACGTAATCCTGAAGAACCGATTTTACTTAAAAAAATGGGGGAAGGAGGGAAAGGCAAAACTCTAAATAGCTTTATGACTTTACATAAAATATATTTTCTGGTCCAGAAATAAGTTGACTTTTTGGGAAGAAATATTTTCAGTATCTACTCTCAGCCTTACCCACGGCCTTCTTACCATTCAAATGAATTGTACTGGGCTTTTCTGACGTTATCTTCAGCCTCCTTTTCTAAACTCCTTTGTTTTATGCTATTTCCTACCATCTGTCCCCTTGTAAACTGGGATCCAAAGTCAGTTATCCTGGGTCACAACAAATGACTCAAACATGTAAGCATTTTGTTGTTGTAAGCAGCTTGTTTGTTTTCCAGTTGCTGGTGGTTGAGAATAACGGGTATGATTCCCATTTCTAAGGGCACACCAGCTTTTCTAAGTCTTTACTTCATGCAAAGTTAGCCATACAATCTTTTCTCACTTTGCAAGTTGGTTAAATTTATATCAACACTTACTGTGGACAATTCTCAAAGATTCCAAATAAATTCTCATCCTTACAAACATTTAAACTATGTCTTGTCTTTGGGCATGCAACCCTGAACACACCCGATCTCATCTAATCTATGTCTCACTGTGAATATATACTAAAAACACAGAAAGTAACGTTTGAAAACATGGCACTATGAAAATGTTGATAACTGGGGCGTCTGGGTGGCTTAGTGGGTTAAGCCTCTGCCTTCGGCTCAAGTCATGATCCCAGGGTCCAGGGATCGAGCCCCCACATCGGGCTCTCTGCTCTGCAGGGAACCTGCTTCCTCCTCTCTCTCTGCCTGCCTCTCTGCCTATTTGTGATCTCTCTCTGTCAAATAAATAAATAAAATATTTTTTTTAAGTTGATAACTAATTATTTCTTGAAATAATTCAATGAAGCAGACAAAAGACAATCTCTGGAGAGGGAAAAAAATAGAAATTGTCACATTTACGAAATCTATTTAGTAGAGAGACACATTAAATGACCATCTGCAAACATTTGTTGATCAACATGGAAGACTCCAGGGCGCCTGGGTGGCTCAGTGGGTTAAGCCGCTGCCTTCGGCTCAGGTCATGATCTCAGGGTCCTGCGATCGAGTCCCGCATCGGGCTCTCTGCTCAGCAGGGAGCCTGCTTCTCTCTCTCTCTCTCTCTCTCTACCTGCCTCTCCATCTACTTGTGATCTCTCTCTGTCAAATAAATAAATAAAATCTTTAAAAAAAAAAAACAAACAAAAAAACAAAAAAAAAAACATGGAAGACTCCAACATCACATCTCATTTGCAATTAAAATGCAGTATGATATTAATCTTTAACACACTTTGACAATTAATTTACAACTGGGACTATTTACAACTGGGACTATCAGAAGTAGTTTCTGATACTTTTCATGGTATGTCACTGACAATGGTTAAATTACAATACTGGTCAATTAAATATAGTCTTAAATTGAGGAATGTTTTAGAATCTACCACTATATTCCTCAATAAGACCAAGCTAATGACTGCATTTATCTTTGAAGCACCAGTTGAAAATGTAAAAGGTCACTGATCTTTAGCAAACTGAGAAAAATGCCTATCTTCTTATTAAAGATGGTAAGAATTTTCTGCTAACATAGGTCCTGTTTCTGTCTGCAATTCTAAATGAATGTCAAGGGTATCCGAAAGAATTATGGATGATGGAGAAACTAAATGTCTCTGTTGCATTATGCTGAAAGGGCATTTGAAATCTAAAACAGTTCAAGGTGGGCCAAGATTAATGATTAGCCCACTGCGGTGTCCTCTTTTTAAAAGTGGTGAGATCATCCTAGAACAAGTATATGCATTGAATTCTGGGTGGAAAATATGGGATCAAGTGAATCCCTACTGATTTGTAGCAATTTCATGTCCATCAGTGTGACTTCAAAGGGGCCACATGGTCCCTCAATTTTTTAGAGTTGTTGACACCATTAGCCCACTGAAAACGCATGTAAAATACTTAAGGGAGTAAATGAAGGCACTTAAGTTTCAACCAACATTTGCATAACCTTAGTGAGGAGAAGAAAACAGAGATTATGGTAATCCTATTGCAAATCTTTAAAAAAAAAAAAAAAAGGTCTCTAGACAAAAATGAAGTATATTTGTACACAAATTCCAAATCCACATAATTATAGTTAGGCAGATGCTGAGTCCCACACCTATCAAAAATACACAAAAGAAAAACCTAGCACTTCCTTTCCACATTCTTTAAAATTTTTTCATTGATGTTAAGCTGCTGTCATTTTTTGTATCTATTCCTGTTTGTGGATCTGCTTCTCTGCACATGTTTCTGTCAATGCTTTTTCATATCAAAGGCTTTCTCTGTCTCTGAATCATAGTGTATAGAACACTGTGTGGTCCTTGGACCAGCAGAATCAGCATTTCCTGGGAAATGGTAGAAATTCAAATTCTTTAGCCCCACCCCAGATCTACTAAATCAAAAATCTCAACAATCTGTATTTAAACAAACTTTCCAGATGATTGTAATGCAGGCTCAAGTTTGAGAACCACTGGTATGAAAAACTGGCTGACACCCCACCATCCCGATTCAGCAGACAGTAAATACCTATTGAATACCTACCCACTGCTCCAGATTCTATGCAATCCTGTGAGCTGTAGGCAATTAGCCCCAATTTGCAAATAAGGAAACCAAGATTCAGGAATTATAAATGACCTATTCAAGGTCATACAGTTGGTTAAGTAACAAAGCTGACATGTTCAGCTAAGTTCTTTTGCTCTTTCAGAGATATTTCCTTCCTGTTTACACCTAAACCTTTCCATTAATTTTGTCACATAAAATATGACTTTGATGTTCTCTTTAAAAATTGGTGTGTGCACATGTGTCTGTGAAGTTATTAGCTACCCTGTGTGTGTGTGTGCACACGTGCATGCACAACTATGAGTGAGAGACAGACAGTGGAGGGCAGTGTGGAGAGAAATGGGAAAATAAGTAGATAATACAAAAAATAAAACTAGTGTAACAAATGTTCCTGTCCAGTCACTCTCAATATAGAGCAATTAGATACATTTTGACATTCTTTCAAGACAGTTAACTTAGAATCTAGGTGCACTTTTTGAAATTGTTGAAAACCAAGCAAATACGTAATCCCGAACAGGTGTGCTTAAACTAAGAGATATTAACATATTTGTTACCCCTGAGCTATGTGCTCTTCTTTCCCAGTCAGTCTTCAAAAATCCATTCTCCTCTTCCGTTTTGCATTCACCACTCATGGACTATTTTGCTGGGCACATGCTAACTATCAATTTGGGGAGAGTTTTCTACTCCATAATCTCTGTGAAGTTATTTGAGCTCATGCAACTACCCAGCAAACGAATAGCACCAGATGCTGGTTAAATGTGACAAGACAAACTACTGTAGGGAGGGAGAGAAACTATGATATTAATTGAAATCAACTCCAACTAAGACAAAGGTGATAGAGGTTTTTAAGGGAGAACAGAGAGGGATTACAGGAAAGTGGAGAAGGTGATTAAAAGAGAGAGAGAGAGATGAGAAACTTTGGAAGTGAAATTTACAGAAGGGAGTAGTAGGGAATTATTGAAAATGGTTTGGGAAGGTGGGTTGGGACAATGTATGATTTGTAAATGGACAGCATTGCATTTTCTTAAGACTCAGCATGGGACCTGAGGTCACCTTTAGGGACACAGCCTAGTGCAGGTGGAAGACAAGCCTAAGTTTGGTCAAGACTTTTAGCATAGTATTCAGGAAGATCCTTTGTGATGTGTGAGAGTTCAGCAGTTCACATCAT